>NC_057802.1:584072206-584372206 GCF_018294505.1 Triticum aestivum | reverse complement strand
AGACTTAAGCAACGAGTGAGAAAAACTCATTGTAGTCAACACCTTGATCTTTGTCAAAAACCTTTTTCGACAAGTCTAGCTTTGTAGATAGTAACACTACTATCAACGTCCGTCTTCCTCTTGAAGATCCATTTATTCTCAATGGCTTGCCGATCATCGGGCAATTCCACCAAAGTCCATACTTTGTTTTCATACATGGATCCCATCTCAGATTTCATGGCCTCAAGCCATTTCGCGAAATCTGGGATCATCATCGCTTCCTCATAATTCGTAGGTTTGTCATGGTCAAGTAACATGACCTCCAGAATAGGATTACCGTACCACTCTGGTGCGGATCTTACTCTGGTTGACCTACGAGGTTCGGTAGTAACTTGATCTGAAGTTAGATTAGCATCCTCACTAATTGGTGTAGGAGTCACAGGAACAGATTTCTATGATAAACTACTTTCCAATAAGGGAGCAGGTACAGTTACCTCATCAAGTTCTACTTTCCTCCCACTCACTTCTTTCGAGAGAAACTCCTTCTCTAGAAAGAATCCATTCTTAGCAACACAGATCTTGCCTTCGGATCTGTGATAGAAGGTGTACCCAACATTTTATTTTGGGTATCCTATGAAGACGCAGTTCTCCGATTTGGGTTCGAGCTTATCAGGTTGAAACTTTTTCACATAAGCATCGCAACCGCAAACTTTAAGAAACGACAGCTTAGGTTTATTGCTAAACCACAGTTCATACGGTGTCGTCTCAATGGATTTAGATGGTGCCCTTTTTAACGTGAATGCAGCTGTCTCTAATGCATAACCCCAAAACGATAGTGGTAAATCGGTAAGAAACATCATAGATTGCACTATATCCAATAAAGTACGGTTATGACGTTCGAACACACCATTATGTTGTGTTGTTCCAAGTGGCACGAATTTGTGAAACTATTCCACGTTGTTTTAATTGAAGACCAAACTCGTAACTCAAATATTCGTCTCCGCGATCAGATCGTAGAAACTTTATTTTCTTGTCACGATGATTTTCCACTTCACTCTGAAATTCTATGAACTTTTCAAATGTTTCAGACTTATGTTTCATCAAGTAGATATAACCATATCTGCTCAAATCATCTGTGAAGGTCAGAAAATAACGATATCCGTCGCGAGCCTCAACACTCATCGGACCGCATACATCAGTATGTATTATTTCCAATAAGTCAGTTGCTCGCTCCATTGTTCCGGAGAATGGAGTCTTAGTCATCTTGCCCATGAGGCATGGTTCGCAAGCATCAAGTGATTCCAAAAGCCCATCAGCATGGAGTTTCTTCATGCGCTTTACACCAATATGACCTAAACGGCAGTGCCACAAATAAGTTGCACTATCATTATTAACTTTGCATCTTTTGGCTTCAATATTATGAATATGTGTATCACTACAATAGAGATTCAATAAACCATTTATATTGAGTGTATGACCATAGAAGGTTTTATTCATGTAAATAGAACGACAATTATTCTTTTACATAAATGAATAACTGTATTTCAATAAACATGATCCAATCATATTCATACTCAACGCGAACACCAAATAACATTTATTTTAGGTTCAACACTAATCCCGAAGGTAAAGGGAGTGTGCGATGGTGATCTTATCAACCTTGGAATTGCTTCCAACACATATCATCACCTCGCCCTTAACTAGTCTCTGTTTATTTTGCAACTCCCGTTTCGAGTTACTACTCTTAGCAACTGAACAGTATCAAATACCGAGGGGTTGCTATAAACACTAGTAAAGTACACATCAATAACATGTATATCCAATATACCTTTGTTCACTATGCCATCCTTCTTATCCGCCAAGTATCTAGGGCAGTTCCACTTCTAGTGACCATTTCCTTTGCAGTTAGAAGCACTCAGTTTCAGGCTTGGGTCTAGTTTTGGGCTTCTTCACGGGAGTGACAACTTGTTTGTCATTCTTCTTGAAGTTCCCTTTCTATCCCTTTGCCCTTTTCTTGAAACTAGTGGTCTTGTTAACCATCAACAGTTGATGCTTTTCTTGATTTCTACCTTCGCCGATTTTAGCATCGCGAAGAGCTTGGGAATTGTTTTCGTTTATCCCTTGCATATTATAGTTCATCACGAAGTTCTAGTAACTTGGTGATAGTGACTAGAGAACTTTGTCAATTACTATCTTATCTGGAAGATTAACTCCCACTTGATTCAAGCAATTGTAGTACCCAGACAATCTGAGCACATGCTCACTGGATGAGCTATTCCCCTCCATCTTGTAGGCAAAGTATTGTCAGAGGTCTCATACCTCTTGACACGGGCATGAGTACGAAATACCAATTTCAACTCTTGGAACATCTCATATGCTCCATGTCGTTCAAAACATTTTTGAAGTCCCGGTTCTAAGCCATAAAGCATGGTGCACTAAACTATCAAGTAGTCATCATACTAAGCATTGTCAAACGTTCATTACGTCTACATCTGCTCCTGCAATAGGTCTGTCACCTAGCGGTGCATCAAGGACATAATACTTCTGTGCAGCAATGAGGATAATCCTCAGATCACGGAGCTAGTCCGCATCATTGCTACTAACATTTTTCAACTTATTTTTTTTCTCTAGGAACATATCAAAAATAAATGGGAAACTACATCGCGAGCTATTGATCTACAACATAGATATGCAAATACTATCAGGACTAAGTTCATGATAAATTAAATTAATCATATTACTTAAGAACTCCCACTTAGATAGACATCCCTCTAGTCATCTAAATGATCACGTGATCCAAATCAACTAAACCATGTCCGATCATCAGATGAGATGGAGTAGTTTTCAATGGTGAACATCACTATGTTGATCATATCTACTATATGATTCACGCTCGACCTTTCGGTCTCGGTGTTCCGAGGCCATATCTGCATATGCTAGACTCGTCAAGTTTAACCCGAGTATTCCGCGTGTGCAAAACTAGCTTGCACCCGTTGTATGTGAACATAGAGCTTATCACGCCCGATCATCACGTGGTGTCTCGGCATGACGAACTGTCGCAACGGTGCATACTCAGGGAGAACACTTATACCTTGAAATTTAGTGAGAGATCATCTTATAATGCTATCGCCGAACTAAGCAAAATAAGATGCATAAAGGATAAACATCACATGCAATCAAAATATGTGACATGATATGGCCATGATCATCTTGCGCCTTTGATCTCCATCTCCAAAGTACCATCGTGATCTCTATCATCACCGGCATGACACCATGATCTCCATCATCTTGATCTCTATCAATGTGTCGTCACATGGTCGTCTCGCCAACTATTGCTCTTGCAACTATTGCTATCGCATAGCGATAAAGTAAAGCAATTATTTGGCGCTTGCCTCTTATGCAATAAAGAGACAACCATAAAGCTTCTGCCAGTTGCCGATAACTTCAACAAAACATGATCATCTCATACAACAACTTATATCTCATCACGTCTTGACCATATCACATCACAACAAGCCCTGCAAAAACAAGTTAGACGTCCTCTACTTTATTGTTGCAAGTTTTATGTGGCTGCTACGGGCTGAGCAAGAACCGTTCTTACCTACGCATCAAAACCACAATGATTTTTCGTCAAGTATGTGCTGTTTTAACCTTCAACAAGGACTGGGCGTAGCCACACTCGATTCAACTAAAGTTGGAGAAACTGACACCCGCCAGCCACCTGTGTGCGAAGCGCGTCGGTAGAACTAGTCTCGCGTAAGCGTACGCGTAATGTCGGTCTGGGCCGCTTCATCCAACAATACAGCCGAATCAAAGTATGACATGCTGGTAAGCAGTATGACTAGTATCGCCCACAACTCACTTGTGTTCTACTCGTGCATATAACATCTACGCATAAACCTGGCTCGGATGCCACTGTTGGGGAACGTAGTAATTTCAAAAAAAATCCTGCGCACACGCAAGATCATGGTGATGCATAGCAACGAGAGGGGAGAGTGTTGTCTATGTACCCTCGTAGACCGTAAGCGGAAGCGTTATGACAACGCGGTTGATGTAGTCGTACGTCTTCACGATCGACCGATCCTAGCACCGAAGGTACGGCACCTCCGCGATCTGCACACGTTCGGCTCGGTGACGTCCCACGAACTCACAATCTAGCAGAGTGTCGAGGGAGAGCTTCGTCAGCACGACGGCGTGATGACGGTGGTGATGAAGCTGCCGGCGCAGGGCTTCGCATAAGCACTACGACGATATGACCGAGGTGGATTATGGTGGAGGGGTGCACCGCACACGGCTAAGAGATCAATGATCAACTTGTGTGTCTATGGGGTGCCCCCTGGCCACGTATATAAAGGATGGAGGAAGGAGGAGGCCGGCCCTCATAAGGCGCGCCCAAAGTATGGAGTCCTACTAGGACTCCCAAGTCATAGTAGGGTTCCACCTCCCACATGGAATAGGAAAAAGGGAAGGGAGAAAGAGGAGGAAGGAAGGGGGCGCCCCCTTTCCCTAGTCCAATTCGGACCAGTCCATGGGAAGGGGCGCGGCCACCCTTGAGGCCTTTCTCTCCTTTCCCGTATGTCCCATTAAGGCCCAATACGAATTCCCGTAACTCTCCGGTACTCCGAAAAATACCTGAATCACTAGGAACCTTTCCGATGTTCGAATATAGCCTTCCAATATATCGATCTTTACGTCTCGACCATTTCGAGACTCCTCGTCATGTCTCCGATCTCATCCAGGACTCCGAACAAACTTCGGTCATCAAATCACATAACTCATAATACAAATCGTCATGTAACGTTAAGCGTGCGGGCCCTATGGGTTCGAGAACTAAGTAGACTTGACTGAGACTCATCTCCAGTCAATAACCAATAGCGGAACCTGGATACTCATATTGGTTCCTACAAATTCTACGAAGATCTTTATCGGTCAAACCGCATAACAACATACGTTGTTCCCTTTGTCATCGGTATGTTACTTGCCCGAGATTCGATCGTCGGTATCTCAATACCTAGTTCAATCTCGTTACCGGCAAGTGATGTCTACTACGCAACCTTCTTCTTATAGACGTTGTTGGGCTTTCAAGTGCAGAGGTTTGTAGGACAGTAGCAAATTTCCCTCAAGTGGATGACGTAAGGTTTATCAATCCGTGGGAGGCGTAGGTTGAAGATGGTCTCTCTCAAACAACCCTGTAACCAAATAACAAAGAGTCTCTTGTGTCCCCAACACACCCAATACAATGGTAAATTGTATAGGTGCACTAGTTCGGCGAAGAGATGGTGACACAAGTGCAATATGGATGGTAGATATAGGTTTTTGTAATGTGAAAATATAAAAACAGCAAGGTAACTAATGATAAAAGTGAGCGAAAACGGTACAATGTGTTGAAACAAGGCCTAAGGTTCATACTTTCACTAGTGCAAGTTCTCTCAACAATAATAACATAATTGGATCATATAACTATCCCTCAACATGCAACAAAGAGTCACTCCAAAATCACTAATAGCGGAGAACAAACGAAGAGATTATTGTAGGGTACGAAACCACCTCAAAGTTATTTTTTCTGATCAATCTATTATAGAGTTCGTACTAGAATAACACCTTAAGACACAAATCAACCAAAACCCTAATGTCACCTAGATACTCCAATGTCACCTCAAGTATCCATGGGTATGATTATACGATATGCATCACACAATCTCAGATTCATCTATTCAACCAACACAAAGTACTTCAAAGAGTGCCCCAAAGTTTCTACCGGAGAGTCAAGACGAAAACGTGTGCCAACCCCTATGCATAAGTTCACAAACGAAACCCGCAAGTTGATCACCAAAACATACATCAAGTGGATCACGTGAATATCCCATTGTCACCACAAATAAGCACATGCAAGACATACATCAAGTGTTCTCAAATCCTTAAAGACTCAATCCGATAAGATAACTTCAAAGGGAAAACTCAATCCATTACAAGAGAGTGGAGGGGGAGAAACATCATAAGATCCAACTATAATAGCAAAGCTCGTGATACATCAAGATCGTGCCAAATCAAGAACACGAGATAGAGAGAGAGAGATCAAACACATAGCTACTGGTACATACCCTCAGCCCCGAGGGTGAACTACTCCCTCCTCGTCATGGAGAGCGCCGGGATGATGAAGATGGCCACCGGTGAGGGATCCCCCCTCCGGCAGGGTGCCGGAACAAGGTCCCGATTGGTTTTTCGTGGCTACAGAGGCTTGCGGCGGCGGAACTCCCGATCTATTGTGTTCCTCGATGTTGGGTATATGGACATATATAGGCGAAAGAAGTCGGTCAGGGGAGCCACGAGGGGCCCATGAGGGTGGGGGGCGCGCCTCGTGGCTTCCTCAAAGCTTCCCTGACGTCTACTCCAAGTCTCGTGGATTGCTTCCGTTCTAAAAATAACTCTCCCGAAGGTTTCATTCCGTTTGGACTCCGTTTGATATTCCTTTTCTTCGAAACACTGAAATAGGCAAGAAAACAGCAATTTGGGCTGGGCCTCCGGTTAAGAGGTTAGTCCCAAAAAATAATATAAAAGTGTTTAGTAAAGCCCATAAACATCCAAAACAAATAATATAATAGCATGAATACTTCATAAATTATAGATGCGTTGGAGACGTATCAGCAAGTCTCTTTACTCGTTCTGTAATGCATCATCCCGCAACTAACTCATTAGTCACAATTCTTGCAAGGCTTATAGTGATGTGCATTACCGAGAGGGCCCAGACATACCTCTCCGACAATCGGAGTGACGAATCCTAATCTCGATCTATGCCAACTCAACAAGTACCATTGGAGACACCTGTAGAGCACCTTTATAATCACCCAGTTACGTTGTGACGTTTGGTAGCATACAAAGTGTTCCTCCGGTATTTGGGAGTTGCATAATCTCATAGTCATAGGAACATGTATAAGTCATGAAGAAAGCAATAACAATATACTAAACGATCAAGTGCTAAGCTAACGGAATGGGTCAAGTCAATCACATCATTCTCTAATGATGTGATCCCGTTAATCAAATGACAACTCATGTCTATGGCTAGGAAACATAACCATCTTTGATTCAACGAGCTAGTCAAGTAGAGGCATACTAGTGACACTCTGTTTGTCTATGTATTCACACATGTACTAAGTTTCCGGTTAATACAATTCTAGCATGAATAATAAACATTTATCATGAAATAAGGAAATAAATAATAGCTTTATTATTGCCTCTAGGGCATATTTCCTTCACTGGAGACCAATGTCAATATCCAAGACGACATATATGATATAATCAGGAGCGCGAGAGTATCCTACTCTAGAAGCACTAATTTGATTTATAAGAATCATTTCTATAGCTGACTACCTTTTCGTGAAAGACAAAAGCGAGCATCGGCCTACTCATGGAGATTGGTCGAGAGGATGGGTGGTCTGTCGAAGGCCTTGTCCATGGACTCGATGATGACTAGGGGCTCGCGAAAGGCCTTTCTGCCATGGAGCTCACTCTTGTGAGTCATGTAGGTAGAGTTTGTAGGGGGCTCCTTTGAGGCGAAGCGTGACTTATTTAACCAGCTAAAGTATATATATTATAAAACACATCATTGAATCATCACTCTTTGAAAGTTCAACCTAAACATTGTTTGAGTTAATATCTTGATACCATCCCATCTCTAGCGGCTCACAGACTGGTTGTCGGGCGGTCTCTATGTGAATATTAGTGATCAATTGGTCACTCTTTGTGGAGATCGAGGTGAACCCTACAAGATTGATGGCTTACACCATGGTTACTTATATTCTACTCTGGTTGCCAATATGCACATGCATAGTTAGTTCCAGTCCATTTGGCGTGCGGTTGGCCATCATCGATACGTGCACAGATGTTTGATGGACACGTCCTATTCACATGAATGCAGCTCATTCACTAACTTGTCGTTTGGTAGCTAGCTTCAAGCAAATACTTACTTATTTCAGAAGTTTTAGTTTCTCTATTACCAAACATGAGCATATGTGTGTCCATTTAACATGTGCTTGTGATCCAATTCACTTGCCTCTTTCTCTTTTCATGCAACGTATAAAAATTCATATTGTTGAATACTGGTTTACATGCTACAATATGTGAAGTTTTAATAGTTGTTGTACTGCAAAGCCCACTTTTGGCTATACTTTTACACAATTGTGTACAAGCTTAGGCTTTTGTCCTATGCTTGGCAATATAACATGTATTAGCCGCATGAAAGAAGTCATCCCACCAAAAAGATACTAACTTTGCGGCCAAGTATTGAACCAGTGGTTATATAGGCCACCACATCATAGTACTAGAAAATCACACGGGAAAAGAATTCTCGAGCAACAAGAGCCCACCACAAAGAGGGCATATCACTAAATCCAACAAGTTAATCTTGGGGGCTACAACGCCAACATAAATGTAGCATCAGGCAAACCATGGGTCCATAGGAAATAGATACAATGCAAGGATAGCACACCCCATTTCAACCAGACACCGAAAAAGCAACCAATGACTACCCGACCATCGAGGTACTCCCTCGGGAAACCAACGGATCCGTGATAATATGCCTAGCCTAATGTTTGCAACAAGAAACATCCCTGAGGTATTCGAATAGGAAAAAAATATCATGTTCGGCGTTTTTACAATGCCACCTAGAGTTCAACGTTGTGTTTCATAAAACACAACATTTTTAGGGTATGGGGTGTAAACCAGAGCACTCTATAAGGATAAATTTATCAAATATTTCATCAATTATTATTTTTATCGAATATCTCTATTCAATTATTATCATGCGACCACACTATTGTCTACTAACTAACTATCCGGGCTAGAAGAGCCACAATACGCAGTCAGGAGCTAGTAAACAAAGTAAACTACATCTCTAATGCAGATAAGTAATACACTGTGAAGTATATTATTGAAATTCTAAAATAAAGAGACGATAATAGAGGAGACTTCCCATGGAACGGTAAGTTTTACTCCACTCCACAAACACAACCCTATTTCTCACCATGGGGTGTATGCCGTGTGTTGGCATGAAATGTTGGGTTTATTGTTGCTACAGGACACATAAATGATACGTTATGAGAACGACACATATAGAGATTTGTTTTTGCAAAAATATATAACTTGGGGCACAGTAAATTCACGATCTAGAAAGTGTTTGGACGAGCCTGATCAGTTCAAAATGGATATGCCAAGATTGAGCAAACGTATCGTGCACACCCTAATGATGACTATAAAGTATTATTCATCTTAACCATGATCACACTTTTGCCAGTGTCAGACAAATTATTTTTCTCAAAACAAATAATATTAATTGTCCCTAAGTACCTTCTTGTGGCTGGGGTTGTGCTCTAGCAGCAAGTCGCTCTTGTTGCTCATATCCCTTCAAAGATACTTGTAGGGGACTCCTTCGAGACACATAGCAACTTATTTAACAAGCTAAACGATATAGAGTATATAACACAATGAGTCACTACTCGTTAAAAGTCTCGCCTAAACATTGTCTGAGTTAATATCCCGATACCTCCTAATCTCTAGCGACTCATCGGCCCATTGTTGTGCTGCCTCTGCATCAATGGTGATCGATTGGTCATTCTTTGTTTGATATAGAAAATGGAGTAGAAAACCCTGCAGAGTCAGTGGTTTACACTATCGGTGGTTACTTTATAATCTGCCAACGTGCACATGGCGTGGTTAGTTCCTATCCATTTGGTGGATGGGTGGCCATGATCGATATGTGTACACTTGGTACATCCTATTCACATGAGTTCAACTCATTCACTAACATGTCGTCTGGTAGCCAGCTGCAAACGAAGAATTAATTGTTTCATATTGGTTCTATTTCTCTGTTGCCGAGCACAAGCATATGCGCGTTTGGTCATTTACTTGCCTCATTTCCATTCCTTTGGTTTAATATGTTTCACCATGTGGCTATTTGATAGAGAGAAATCTATATCTATACATATATCTATATCTATACTCCTACTAATAAAGTAAGGTGCATTTCTTTGATTTTGTCGTCCGTTCACAGTTGAATTTTTTTCTGTCCGAGGTGGTACTAAATGTTTGTGCGTCCATCTGCTAGAAAAGGAAAACCAGTTTCTCCAGAATTTCGTTATGGGGCAGCAGCGCGCGAAGCCAGCCCACTTATTTTCCTGCCCACACAGCTGGGAAAACCATATTTGCCGTGCAATGCGGCAGCTAGTCGGAGCTTCACCCAGGGCGCGCAAGACTGGGCCGGTCCTTTTTTTCCCGGTGTTCTGTTTCTTTGTTTTCCTTTTCAGTTCATTTATATTTTTCTTTCCTATTTCTCTTTTCCCTTTCAAGTTTATTTTTATTTTTTGTTTTTTGTAAATTCAAAAGTTTTAACAAATAATCAGAATTTCAATTTCTTTTCAAATTTTTAAAAAATGTTCAGAATTTCACAATTGTTTTCTGTTTCAAAAATGTTCAGGACTTATTTGTTTTCTTGTTCCGAAATTTGTTCAAAACTAAAAAAGTACTCTTTTTTCAAAAAGAAATCAATTTTTTCACAAAAATATGCATTTTAAAATGTTCCAAATTCGAAAAATAATCTTGTTTGGGTGAAATGTTCACAAATTCAAAATAATGTTCGCATTTAAAAAATCTCATTTTCAAAAATTGTTCTGAATGTTCAAAACATCTTCCCATTTTAAAAAAATTGTTCATAAATTAATAAAAAACGTGTTTTATAAAAGATTCATGTTTTCAAAAAATGTGAAATTCAATAAATGATCATGTTTCAAATTGTGTTCATGCTTTCTGAAAATGTACTGATTTTTTGAAAAATCGTTTGCAATTTGAAAAATGATTCATGCTTTCTATAGTATTCGGCAATTCATAATTATTATTTTTGAAACAGTCTAAAAAATGTTTCAAATCTGGCGCTATGATATGTTCTTAAATATTTACGCCGGACATTGATTAGTATTACACTTTTGTTCCGGTGGCTAGCAGCACAAGGTTGGATCTTTGAGGTCGTTAATATGATCATTCAACAGGTCACCTATTTGGATTTTTACTCGTGCCTTCCAAATACAGGTCGTTTCAGTGCCTGCCAGTGGGTTGGCCCAGACGCGAACTGATATGTGTCCCACACGCTATTTGACGCGACTAGCGTCATATAGTAGCTCCACGCAGCTTGCCAAAAAAACAAATATATACATATAGATATTGTTCCATCTGTTCCGCACGTAGTTCCCAATTTCTTTTTCGTTTGTCCCTCGGGTGGGCTGAACTAGGCCTACCACGCATTTTACCTGTTGGACCGACGAGCAACAAAAGATTTAGACAGTAAGGGAAGTCAACTATGGACCTTCATTATTGTACTAATGGACAAAACCAACTCAACTATCTTGCTATTATGATAGGAATTTTCTACCTTGGAGGTTTATACTAATTACTAAATCACACAAATTTTTATATGTCCCTAGGTTGTCTAAAAATAAGGAAGTTATCTCGAGAATCGTGATCAAAACGAGGGACTCCATAAATTATTGGTGGTAGTAGTTTGCATGTGCCAAGAAAAGAGAATATGCTGGTTGTATGTTGGTTGGCTATAATTGAAAGAAATTATGGACATGTGCCGATAAAAGGGAATATGTTGTTTTGGCTCTAACTAAAAAACTATGGTCACATGAGCTCTAAAATAATCAAATAGAATAAACACTGATAGACAAGGGAATTGATCATTCATGATTGGTTATCCATTGATTATGCTAATGAAACGGGATTTATGCTTTGCAATAATTAATCCATCCGGTTACACCGCCATAGGACAGAGTAGTCCAGGCAACTGTGTCCCGAGGGTTGTCATGCAACAATGAAATGAGGAGGCAAGCACAACCCCGAAACGGAGGCGGACCTGGAGGAAGAAAATGCACGAGTTGGGTGGTTGCCGCCATGCTGACCAAACCCAACACTATGAAGATCTCGCGGGCCAAACATGAGCCGCGAGGAGACCGCATCTCCTCACTCTGTCGCCCACCACTGCAGAGACCATTTTTATGGACACACCAATTATCTCTCCCGTTATTTCTCGCAAAAACATATCTCTCCTGTGGCAACGCACGGGCATATGTGCTTGTGTGTCTATATATATTATGTATGGATGGATGCTATATTCAGGTCATGCTATTAAGATCCAACTCAACCAAAAACTTTATTGGGCTTGACACCGCTGCAGTCCGGCCTCCTTGGACCTGCGTTCTCTAGTGTCCTTGTCTACTGGCGTCCTACCGGCGCGGTTTCTGCCCGGTGCATCGGCTGTTCGCCCCTTCCAGCTTCGGTTCACCGGTGTTCGGTGGCTCCACCTCCGGCGGCACGGGTCTGCGTTTCCTTCCTGTTCCGAATTATCGGCAGCGTCGGCCGCCATCCTTCCATCTGTGTCGGCTCTCTATCATGCTGCCTCTCTGACCCCGTCCACCTACAAGCCATGCCGGTTCCAAAGCTCGTGTTTCTCGTTCGACGAGCAGGTTGTTTCCGGCATCTTCAGATCCCGATTCGGCGGTTTTGGGATTGCTCAGACTCGGGCAGGAGAAATCCATGCTCGGCTTGACGATGTTGGCAGCGGCGACACTTACGAGTGTCGTTTCCCTTCCTAGAGGCGCTGCCTTGGCCTTGATTTCTACCCCTTGTCGAGCATCAGGGAAAACCCAAGGTCTGTTTCTCCGGATCGGATGGCGATGGCGTCACGACGTTATTCTCCTTCTTGAAGGCGCTATCTTGCTAGCTCGTTGTGTCCTGGTGTTGTCTTTGAAGATGTTCGGTATCCTGCTGATTTGGTCTGCTCTCCAGTTTTAGTTTTGGTGGGTATTAGTTGTGTTCTTTCACCTTGTTCGGGCTAAGCACCCCGTCTCTCTCTGCCTCGAGTACCATGCTCATGTCTCATTGCGTTCATGGCATGTGTTGTATCTTTTGTTGTACTCATTCTCTTTCCTTGTATTAGTGAAAAGATAAGCAAGCTTTGCGTATTCGCAAAAAAAGATAAGGCGGAAGTGGCACCTGCTGGCCAACTTTGACGACCACCACAACCAGCCGCGGAGGATTTTTTTTTTTGAGGTGGGGCGAACTCAAGTAAATAATAAGGTAAAAACCAACGTACTAGTAGTCCATAACTCTATACAGGCTAAAAATCTATATGATACGCAATTCATGTCTTTGATTCGCTAAAATTCACAATAAAATATTCGGAAATCCACTACGCAAACACAAGAATTCAGGAAAAAAAATACCTCTGCTGCCATCTTCCCTGTCTTGTCCAGTTGTCCATCTTTTAGCTAGCTGGTTGACAGCTAGCCTCTCCTAATCTTTACCTAATATTAAAGGAAGGATTGTTTCTCCACTTTTTTTGTCCGTTTCCTACGTCATGATTTTCTGAGTTTTGGTTGCCCGTACCTGCAGGTCATCATCGGAACTACCAAAAAAGACGCTAGCAAGCGGAATCGAACCCAGGTTGTCTAGGAAAGAGCACAGAGCTGCTAGCCAACGAAACTTTTCCTATATGATCACTCCTAGATACAACTCACAAAGCCTGGGCCAAAGTCACAGAAATAAGGAAGCAAAGGGAGGAAAAGAGAAGTGACGTAGTAACAGAAATAAGGAAGGAAAGGGGGAGGACATAAATAAGGAAAGAAAGGAAGGCCTTCTATATATAAAAATAAAAGAAGTGCAAATTAAACAGGTTGCACGTTGGTCAATGAACAGAAAAAGGGCACTGATTGGTGTAAATGGCCACAATGACTGAACTGGTTCACGTACTCAGAATTTGTGTTGAGCGTGGTATAAATTCATGTGGCCTATTGACGTTTTTTTCTGCTCTATTTAAAAACTGAAAGAGATTCTAAAAAAAAGTTTAAAAATGAAAGAGAGAAAAGGCATTCTCTCTACTCATGGCTATGCCTTCTATTTTCTTCCACTTCCTTGACATCCTCTTGAAGTCGTCACCGACGCTGTTGGTGCCATCATCGGTTGTGTTGACCAAGTGCGTGTCCGTACCAATTGCTAGCAAACATTTTTTTTTGCGGAATAAATGTAATAGTGTTATAGTACGCTGGTACAAACTTAGAAACACTGGTAGAAACCGTCGCAACCAACTTGCGGCGGCACCTCCAGAACGAACAATATTAGCTAGATTATGAGCAACTTTATTTTCATTACGCTCAATTTTGAACGGACCAAATCCATGCAGATCGAGGAGCTCCTTCATCTCCATAATAAGATGTCCACAACAGAACAAACATATGTTGCCTCGCCGCGATTGTTCTTTTGCTTGTGAGCTTTGGGAGGCTCCCTGCCATATGGATGTAGATGATCAAGAAGAGTTTAGAAAAGTCATCTCAGTTTTCTTTCAGAAAATTATGAGTATTTTTTGCCACCTGTAACTTTGTCAGGGCACGTACAATGCGGTCCCTAGGAATAAAATCCGGCAGTTTTCGCATCGTCCGAACTACTTTCCTAGCGTCGACACATAACCTAGAGTCGGACACTAAAAAAAGTATACACGATGTAGCTACAAGCGCCGGATGATTGTGCATGTTAATTTGCTCAGGATTTTAAAGACTCTTGCGTTGGAGCTGGCCTTAGAATGATATTTTTAACATTCATTTGTTCGTCGTTAGCTATTAATGATATCCATGTATGATAACGGATTCTACATGAGTTTGTCCGTCAATGCTAGCCTACATAGATAGTGTGTTATGTGGTGGATTAACTCATCAATTTTGGATTGATCACATTTGGGTGCATTGTGATCACATAGACATCACAGCTATCGCCGACAAGGGCGGGGAAGAGGATAAGCTATGAAATGGCAAGGAGCGTGTGATATAGATTTTCACCCGTTGCAACGCACGGACCTTTTTGCTAGTTGCGTACAACGTCCCGCCGCTTGTGCCACCATATGCTGCTGCACTCCGAACTGTGCTTGTTGGGACAGCGAGCTGCAGCTGGAGGCTCAGACCAACGCCACATACAACAGCTGATCCCGCCTTTGACGGCTTTTGCCCTCCCTGAAGAAGTCGGTCTTGCTCTTCAAGGTTTTCTTCGGCGGCATGGCTGCGGATCAAGCGGCGGCGACCGAGCATTGAGAGGAGCGCCGGCAGCTGAGCGTCTAGCCTCAAATGCTGCGGTGGGAGCTCGAATGGCCGGCGGTGGGAGCTTGAATCGAGGAGAGGATTGGCGGCGGCGGGAGAAGCTCGAATCAGGCTGCGGAAAAGCGGCGACGGCTTGGCGGCTCGAATCAAGTAGCGGCGGGGCGGTGGGGGGAGCTCAAATCAGGCGGCGGCGGACCGTCAGGGGGGGAGGGGTGGATCTGCCGGCGACGCGGTGAGGTGGTGTCAGGTGGGGAAGAGGGGAAATGGCAGTTGGCGGTTAGAGCACAGCTATACATTTTACATCACCAGGCGGCTGGTGATGCAATTTTGGATCTCCAAGTACTGTATTTTACATGTCTTGGAGGAGGTGATGTAATTTCTTTTATAACTACATCATGTGTTAGAGCATCATATTTAGAGAGAGGAAAGTCCACCATTTCCTATACTCTAACTAGCATGCCATGCTGATGCGAATCACGAAGGGCCATGCACTGTCGATGCCGTGCGTTCATATGCCGCTGCGTGCAGCCCTGCACTTCTCCTTGGTTGGGCCTTTAGACTAGTAGGAAAAACAAGTTTTGCAAAGGAGGAGGGGGGCTTGAGCCTGTTAAAGCCCCCCTAGTAGATTCGCCACTGCTTACACACCTACACTTTAAATATCAGACAACCATCGTTCCTTTTTTAGAGTTGTTAAATTATGATCTACTTCCTCTATCCCATAATAAGTATTAGCCTTGGCCTAGCGGCAGAGACCGGGGAACTCCTCGTCGGCGACCAGCGAGCGTCACCCCCGCAGATCTCCCCGACGACACCCAACCAGTGCACCAGCCCGCCGACAGTGATGTCCACTAGGCCCATGGCGTCGCCGCAGAAGAACCTCTTCCTCTTCAGCTGCCCCTCCAGAAGCAGCAGGATCCCCTTGGCTCCATCACAAATCCCTTCTTCTGCTCCTCGCCACCATCTGCAGTCGACCAAAAGGACATCCAGTTCGGCCGCTCAAACTGCAGGACAATGTTGAGTAACTAAAACCACATGAGAAAATACGATCGGTCGTCTGCTGGCTTTACCTTTTGATCGATGAAGTGAGCCTAGAAGCCGGCCGGCGGTGGCGCGGTCGTGGGTGTCGGCCGGCAGGAGTGACGGCCCGTTCAAGTCCTCGTCCACGTACTCCACGATGACGAGCGAGCGACTTCGGGATGGAGATTCAGATTTGGCAGCTGGTATCCGGTATCTTATGAAGATTCAGATTTCAAATATATTTTCAGAGAGTTAAGTAGTTTGGTTTTTTGGGAAAACTAAACTAAAAACTGCTTTGCTTCCTTTCTGGATCCGGCGGCCTCCCCCTTGCGACAAGCCCTCCCAACCCACTCCACCATATTTCCCTCTCGGTGCCCCTCTATGTTGCTCTAGTCGGCGGCCTGCCCACTAGCATCGCCAAAGTTGTCGACCTCAAGCTGGCGCTGGACAGCGCGAACATCACAGGATGGTGCACCGCGTCTCGAGAAAATGATGTCACTATTAATTTATGTTTGATCGTAAATTTTTGTGTAATTTAGTTTATGTTTGATCTATGTTTGGGAGATCTTGTAACTGCAGCACATCACGCCAAAGAAAACAAAAAACAAAAACGCAAGCACAGTAAGTAATAGTAATCTCTTCTCTCCCCCCAGCTAAAAAGAGAGGGAAAAAAAGCAGCCGTCGCGCTTTCGCCATTCCCACGCCGCCGCCGTCGCATCTCTCCCCTATCTGCCGCGGCGCCATGCTCCGGCTACGAAGCTCCATCCTCGCCCATCTCCTACCTTCTTCTCCAGCCACCTCTCCCGCACCCCCTCTCCGCCGCCTCCTCTCTGTCTCTGCCATAGCGCCCGCAATCTCCCCAAGCGCCGGATTCGCCGCGGAGGACTACCTCGTCGCCACCTGCGGCCTCACCCGTCCTCAGGCCCTCAAGGCCTCCCCGAAGCTCTCCCACCTCAAATCCCCCACCAATCCCGACGCCGTCCTCGCCTTCCTCGCCGGCCTCGGCCTCTCCGGTGCCGATGTCGCTGCCGTCGTCGCCAAGGACCCGCAGCTCCTCTGCGCCAAGGTGGAGAAAACCCTGGCCCCCAATGTCGCGGAGCTCACCGGCCTCGGTCTCTCGCGCCCTGAGATCGCGCGCCTCGTCTCGCTCGCCGGCGCCACTTTCCGCTGTAGATCCATCATCTCCGGGCTGCAGTACTGCCTGCCCCTCTTCGGGTCCTCCGAGAACCTCCTTCGAGCCCTCAAGAGTGGCTCTGTTCTCGGCTCCGACCTCGAGCGGGTGGTCAAGCCCAATGTCACCTTCCTGCAGGAGTGCGGGCTAGGTGTTTGCGATATTGCCAAGCTCTACGTAATTAGGCCATCGCCGCTCAGCATCAGCACGGAACGCATCCGGGCAGCAGTGGCCTGCGCCGAAGGTCTTGGTGTACCCCGTGGATCTCAGATGTTCAGACATGCGCTACAAGCTGTTGCATTCCTCAGCGAGGAGAAAGTCGCCGCCAAAGTGGAGCACCTGAAGAAAGCGTTCAGGTGGTCGGATGCTGAGGTGGGCATTGCTTTTTCAAAGGCTCCAGCGTTGCTCATGAGGGCTAAGGAATCGCTGCAGCGCAGGTCCGAGTTCCTCATCAACGAGGTGGGCTTGCAACCGGCTTACATTGCTCAACAGCCGGCAATTGTCTGTTACAGCCTAGAGGGTCGGCTCAGGCCCCGGTACCATGTTGTAAAGTTTCTCAAGGAAAATGGATTGCTCATGCGTGACCCGCATGTTGTAAAGTTTCTCAAGGAAAATGGATTGCTCATGCGTGACCCGAGCTACAGTGCTGTTTTCAAGGAGGCTGAGAAGGTATTCAGGGAGAAGTTCATATGCCCTTACAAGGAAGCTGCACCACATCTCGAAGAAGACTATGATGCTGCTTGTAAAGGGAAACTGTCGACTAATTTCAGATTCACATGAGCCAAGAACGGGCTATGATCTGGTTGTTCGCTGTTGTATGACTCTTAGGTGCTGGGTTGGTCGTTGCTAATGTGTGATGGAATTGTTAATTTGATCCCTGAATACTGATATGTAGTGTCATCACTCAGCAGAGAAGAAACCATGGATCAGTTATGAACTTTTTTGTCCTCATTCATGTTTTTAAACACACATATTGAAACTAAGTGTGAGATCAGACCATGGAGGAGGGCTCACTTGTACAGGTTATCTGCTAAACCTCGAACTCTCACATGGAGGAGGGTTGGCATCATTTAAGTTTAAGTAAGTAAACCTATGTGCCTCTGTTCATTTTTATACCAGTAATGTTATCAAGACAATGGAGAAGCACTTCCTGCTAGTAATGTTATTGAGACAAAGAAGCACTAATTTTTTATTGTGTGTATTGTGGATTTTTCATGCTCTGCACCATGGCCATAAATCATGTGTTTATTTTGGATGGCAGCTTAAGATTTTTAGTTCATTATTGTGTTTTGGTCCTGTGGGTAATTCTTGGTGCCAATCACCACCAGCAGGTTCACTAGCAGTTTTTTTCTGTCTTCTATAACTGAGCTACCTCTTCTTTAGTTTGTCTAAAACCGAGTGCTTAATTTATTGCTTTGGTCAGTGTGATTGTGAATATAGCCACCAAACAGTTGGTATCATGTACATCCATTACTCTGAATACATGGTCTGAATATCGGTAGCGACTGCAGGTTCTTAATTACAACCCCCAAGTATTCTTGTTTGTTCGAAATGCCGCGCAGAATCTACTAACTTTTGGGGGCACATTACTTCCAACTGACCACGTAATCTGTACTTGAATTAGTTTCTGCCATTTGGGTGTGTTCATCTAGAGAAATATATCATTGAAGTTCATTGGCGAATAGTAAAATTTGATACCTGTGTCTGTTTGATTTTCACAACCATGTTTGATCTGAAAATACAAAGAACTCCAGTACTTTCTTTAACCTCCAAAGTAACTGCCAAAGCGTGCTAGAATTAGTTTAACTTCTACTACCTCTGTGACAAAATATAAGACGTTTTTGCAGTTCAATTTGAACTGCAAAAGTGTCTTATATTTAGTTATTACAGAGGTAGTAATTGTCAAGCAGATAGGTTATACTTGTCATGGTCTGCTTTTTTCTGAAACAAATTAAGATTTCAAGCTGACGGTACTTAAACCTATCATACATCAATGTTTGCTACGTGTCATCTTGCCGTGTTGTTAATGCTCTACTTATTTTACTTGTCAATGCATGGTTATGGAAAGGCTCCCAGGGGTAAGAATTGTTTTTGTTGGAGATGCACCATTGTTCACCTGCCAACTATTTGTTGTTCTCAGTAAGACACAACCCTGTTGAAGTCTTACAGTGATTTTTCCTCCTAGGTCTCATGAAGGTTTTGTCGCTTTGTTGGCAACGATAAATAATATTTTGTCGCAGTCGATGCAGTAAATCTATATGATGCATCATACACTGGAGTGTTTATATGTTTCATCAGGTTTTTCTGAACTATGATGATATTGAAGCTCAACTGCACATTGACCTTGACCTGTTCTGTTCAGCGTATATGATAAAACCGTTCCCCTTATAAGTAGTGATTGTTGTGAATGCTAGCAGATGGCTCTTTTACTGTCTCCATATATCTTATAATTCCCGTGTGGGTATTTAGTTCTGTAACTAAAATGCACAAGTTAACATTTTGCAGTTGGCCAAGCAAACCGTTAAGTTTATTAGTCTACCTCTTTTGTCAACGGTGAAGTTTATTAGTCCACCTCTTTTTTCTGATGTTGTCAACTCTCTTCATGATGCAACCATGGTTTAGCCTGGCTGCGGAAGTGTCGCGGCTCGGCTGAGGGAGCCAGGGACCTTGCCGATCTTTCCCTGTTATATATGACTTATGGGTCTGGGAGAATATGCTATTTAATATATTATTTTTGAGATTGGGGGATGTGCAATTCACATGTCCTGCTCCTGCATGATACGCAGCCTTGGCTAGAGTATCTGCAATCGTATTTTGTTCTCTTGGAACAGAGGCCTGAAGCTTACGAAAAAGTTAGTTGTTCAGTAGCATGGTAACTGGTTGCAGAGTCCAGTGAGGAGCACTAGTGTTGACAGCTTGTGCATGTACATACAGGGGAGGGAGGAATTGCCTGGACATGAGCAATAATAGGAGTTGGCCCCTGAAGAAAAATCAACGTGATCCACACTTAATGGAAGAGTAGAGAGAGGGAGCTATGTATTTGGTATTAGTTGTAGTAGTAGTGTTGAGTTTGTGATCCAAGCCGTCGCCAATGTAACCACAGGCAGTAGCATTGTTTGTAAGAGATTCTTTACCTGCAAATATGGTTTACAAAATTGGTAGAGAGGAGGTACAGGATATATTCATTGTTTGTCTGAGAGCAATTCCTCTTCTCTGGAGAAAAAAAAACACGGCCTAGTGATTGGTCCCTGAACTAAGCTTTACACTACTTCAACATGAAATATATTGACTGACTGATTTACTGAATGTTGTAGATCGATGGTCCATGAGAAGATGTGCTGACATGGAGGTGCTTTCTCCTTCTTCTCCCAGGAGAAGGAGATGGACGGAGCATGGCGGCTGGAGCTTTGCAATCGGCATGGTTATGAAGGCTCTGCTAGTAACAACCATGATACGCCAGGGTGTGTTTTATTCAGAGAAGCTCCTTTTGAATCTTGCCAGGTATATATGCAAAGTGTTATCCTGTATATCACAATATGCAAGGTACTCCTATTCATCAGCTCAACCGCCTGGACAAACAGCAAGTTAAATGAACCAACTAGCTGCATCTGGTTTGCTTTAATCAGTCTGTACATTGATGAGTTCCGTGCTTCTTCCTCAACACACGCTGGATCTAGCTTGGATGTAGACAATTTGAACTCTGAATTGTCATGCATGCAATGTACTCCCTCTGTTCCTAAATATAAGTCTTTTAGAGAATTCAATATGAACTACATGTGGATGTATATAGACGTATTTTAGAGTGTAGATTCACTCATTTTGCTCCGTATGTAGTCTATATTGAAATCTCTAAAAAGACATATTATAGAAATGGAGGAAGTATGTAAACAATCAAGTATTGGGTGTGATATTATATTGTCGATTTGAATCAGAGCTGGAAGTTGTTACCTCTAAACCTTTCCGACTTGATGTGTGAGCTCCATCCTGGACACCCGTGTCGTCAAGGCCGAGGAAAGCGCTCCCTGAGGGCATGGCCAATGCATAGCCTCATGGTGATGCCCCATGTGCCATGTAGGATCGAATGTCAGAAAAAGTAGGTTCGGATAAGAAAGCGGGATCCTTTGCAAGAGGCAGGTGCTTGAGGAGAAAAAGTGTGGTCTAATGTTTTTCTTTTTGAGAATCGCCACCTGAATATATTACTCAAACTGGCCAAAATGCCAGAGTGGTGATCCAGTTTATAAGGAAAACCGGATCGAAAACCTTAAACAAATTGACCCCGTTTATAAGGGAAACCGGGCCGAAAACCGTACAAGGCACGCCCTAGCAGGCAGACATAAGACCATCACCATGAGAGACACAAGTAGATGTGGGGTGTCGTCGGGAGATCACAATACCAGGACTTTGTAAACAGCCGAACGCATCGGCGAGCATACCGGCCCCATGGCACAAATCGGGAGCATCCACAATCAACGAGTGTCATCCCAGACACGAACCTTGACTGGGGCTCCGCCACAGAAGAACGGAACGAATAGCAGTTTGAGAGCATCTTGCGTCATCCTTGAGCAAAGATGAGTCGAGACAACACCAAAAGCACTAAGCTCGCCGCAACACAACGGTAACCATGAGAGGGTCTTGAGCAATCATTAGCAACCTGAGCCGCACAAGAAAACCACCACCGTAGACGAAGAGCTCCAATCAACCGAGACCATCCATGATGTCTCAAGGCTATTGGTGCAGCCGAAAGGCAACGAGCGACTGAGTCCACACCCGGACGAAGAGTCACATGCAGCCGAGTCTACATCACAACAGCGACACTGCCGGTGAAGCCGAAGGGCATCAATGAGTCGAGTCTACACCCGGATCGCTTCTCCGAGCACACCAGTGCAAGCCGCCCGCGCCACTACCACCGTCCACCCCGCAGGGAGTAGCCACCACAGAATCCACCAAGCTGATGCCTTCAAGAAGGAATGCGACGTGAAAAGCGCCGCCATCGGCCGTTCCGGACGGACCAGGAACATGGGTTTCCCCAAGAGCCTCGAAGGGGGAAGTCACCATGACATCGATGCCTCCAAGGAGGTAAGCGGCACCCGCGGGCGTCACCATCGCCGGCTCCGGCAGGAGCAGTGGCTTTCGCCCAAGTGAGCAGACCACCTCCGAGGAGCACCGGTAGACTGCGAATCGCTGCTCCCTGCACCACCACAGAGCAAGGGTCACTGCAGCCCGCCGCCGCACGTGACCAAATCCGGTCCACCGCCGGCCAGATCCACCACAGTCAACCGCACCTCGCGGAGACTACCGGCGGCCAACCACCAGAACGAGGCGACAGATCCATCAATGGCCATCCGGACGCACAGCCACCGGACGCAACACAAGCCACCGTGCACTGCCAAGCACCATGCCGACAGGAACAGAGGAGCGCTGCCCGAAGCCAAGAACCACCATGGTTCCGAGCCGCGGCCAAGCACCAGAAACACCAGCGCGCCCCATGCACGACAGCACAGCCGCCGGAGACCGGATCTGCATCACTCGCAGCTGAAGCGCCCTTCGTCACGCGCCGGAACCGGCCGCCGGCGCACCGGCCGAGCTCCACGCCGCCCCTGCGCGCACACGCTGCAGGCCTTGCACGCCCCAGATCGGGCCCGCAGCACCGCCGCGCGCGCCCCGCGCCGTGCCCGGCACTGCTACCACCACACGCTGCACCGGAGAACCACGAAGCAGGAGCCACCTCGCCACAGCCCGCCGAAGCGCCGCCCAAGAGCAGCCGCCACCGCGCCACGCAGATCCAGAGCAAGTTAACCACCGAGAGGGGCGCTCGTCCCCGCCGCGAGTGCACGAGGACCAGGTCCCACCGCCGCCGACCGCCAGCGAGCTTTGCCCGGTGGCGCGCGCCGACGGCGGTGAGGGGATCATGAGGGTGGAAGGACCGGCGGCGGTGGATGGGGTTTCCGCCCGAGCCGCCCCTAGGAGGCGACGCGGGGGCAGTCTCCAAAAAACTTTCTTGTCACGCATGCTTTTTCAGTGTGGTCTAATGTAAAAAGCTGAAAATGTTGAAGTAAAGATAAGGATGCATATGTTTAAGAGTTTTTACTTTCTATTTCTTGATGAGACCCACTAATAGTAGCTTGCATTGGGGAGAAAAAAATCAATGTAGTTGTCTCAAGCTACTTTTTTTTTTTCATGGGGCATCTGTATCCATACGCCATCATTTTACATGCCGTGAGAGCGTGTCACGTGATGGCCTCGAACACACACGTTCCAGCCTCCTGCAACCTGGGCGCATCAGCTCCCGCCTAGAACCGTACACGCTGCTGCCTAGAGAACCTGGCGCATCTGCAGATTAGGTGTTTGCTACGGTGTCATTTTGCCATGTTAATGATCTACTTATTTTATTTGTCAATGCAGGGTTATGGAAGGCTCCCGGTTGTAAGAATTACCTTTGTTGGAGATGGATGTTAAAGGTTTGTCATTGTTCAACTGCTGAACTATCTGTTATTTTCAGCAAGACACAAACCTGTTGAGGTTTTTACAGTGATTTTTCTTCTTAGGTTCCATCAAGATTTTGTTGCCTTGTTGGGAATGATAAAAGGATAGTTTGTGGCGGTCCATGCAGTAAATCTATGTGACGCATCATACACGAGTGTTTATGTGTTTCATCAAGTTTGTCTGACCTATGATGATATTGGAGACCAACTGTACATTGACTTGTTCTGCCCAGCGAAATGATAAACCCGTTCCCCTTATAAGTTGTAATTGCTGTCAACATACACGCATGCCACTCATCAGCCCCATTACTATGTGTCTCAACATTCATAACAATGCTACTATACTTAACATGCACACACAGCACCTCACCAAACCCACTACTTTTATTTCTCTCAACATGCATGCCAAATACCACTTATTTTTCTGCAAATAGCTACGCAATTGTATAAGAAACAAATACGGTAAATCATATGTTATGTCAGTATTCGTTCTCATATTTAAATTCCAGACAAAAAGATATTATCAAAATTATATACTACAACAAAGTCCTGCAACGTGCAGGGTATCATCTAGTAAAATTCTAGAAAATGTGCAGTCAAATTGCGTAACTTAATATTAAAAAGTGTATTAGTATTGGTATGCCAAAAATATTATCTTTAGGATTTTATAAAAATGTATTTTCATAGTATGTATTTATATATGTATAGTAAAGGTCGAAATTATACATATGCCGGAGACGAATGTCAATGTCCAAGACGACATTTATAATAAAATCATGAGCTTGGGAGTATCCTACTCCAATGGAACTAATTTGATTTATAAGAATCATTTCTATAAATGATTACCATTTCTGTGAAGAACTTGGATCAGTAACGAGCATCTGCCCACTCGTGGAAGTCGGTGGGCCAGATGGGTGGCTCGTCGAAGGTCTCGTCGACTTACTCGACGTTGAATAGAAACTCACAGAAGGCATGTCTGCTATTGGGAAGCACATACACCTTCTTGTGGATGGGGTTGTGCTCCATCAACAGCTCACTCTTCTAAGTCGTGTCCTTGAGGAGACATCCATAGGGGACTCCTTTGAGGTGCAACATGACTAATTTAACCAGCTAAACGATAATATAGTATAGAATGCAGTGAATCGTCACTCACTGCAAGTCCCACCTAAACATTGTTTGAGTTAATATCCTGATACCTCCCAGTCTCTAGCATCTCACTGACCGGTTGTCGTGTGTTCTCTATGTGAATATCCGTGGTCGATTGGTCAATCTTGGTCTGATAGATGAACTGGAGCCGAGAACCCTAGAATATGGAGTTGAGAACCCTAAAGAAGAATGATGGTTTACACAATCAGCGGTTACTTGTAATCTACTCAGGCTGCCGACATGCACATGTGTAATCCATTCGGAAGATGGTTGGCCATCATCATTACGTGCAGGGATGTTTGGCGGACACGTCCTATTCACATGAATGCAACTCATTCACTAGCTTGTGGTTTGGTAGCTAGCTCCGACCAAAGATCTACTTATTTCATACTCCTATAATTTTGTGTTTCTCTATTACCAAACATATGCATATACTAGCAAGATGCCCGTGCATTGCATGGAACATTAAGATACATTTTTTTTTATAAAACACCTGTTATGATTGATCCATGCGGGAGTAATCCCATGTGTAAAAACTAATGATATCTCCAGGAAGAGGAGAGATAAGGTGAGGAGAAGTAGGGCGTGGTGGTGATTGGTGGTCAGACTGAGTGGAGGCATGGGGATGGACGACGCCGGCAGTTGCCACCATGCCAGATTGTTCCAGAGGCTTCCTTTTTAAATTGCTCAACAATGAGGTTGTGGGAGATAAGAATGAACGAGGGAAGGCCTTATCTGCAAATGTGGAGAGAGGTGCGGGTATCTTTTTGCAAAATTGTCATAGTTGGCTTTCTATCCGTCAGATATAGATCAGACGGTCTATATTGCAAGATGCCAGGCACACCATCATCACCAACTTGATTTTTTATAAGAGTAGAGATATGCACGTCTAATTAACTGCTACCCGTGATACAAGTCACTTGTCTCTTTTCCTTTTAATGCAAGGTATAAAAGTTAATATTGTTGAATGCTATTTTACATGCAGAAATATGAAGTTTTTATACCGGTAAGGAATTTCTTTTGGCCTATACGTTTAAGCTATCTTTGAGCCAGGGAAGGAATCGCTCCAGCAGAAAACAAAATGTCAATATCACATATGAACATGGAAATAAAAGAAAGAGGGGAATAAAGAAATGGACCCAAAGCCACGCTGGCGTGCGTCACACTTGATATGTGGCTTCATTAGCGCAATACATATTGGGGGTGGGAATTCCACCCCAGATGGATGCTTTACACAGCGTAAAGATATCTAGTGTTCAATTTGTCTGTGTGAGGACTGATCTATACTGTCTATAATTTCAATGGCCTCGGACACATTTTACTCCTTTGGTTTTCCAGATTACAGTGATAGGAGGCTTGTATATTTCTCACTGGACAGTGTGGAAGCATTTGCTTGAGAGCACCCCCACAATGTGATGACTATTGACTAGCAATGGCAAGATGGATACCGGATTGCACAAAAACTTGGTCAACCTCCACCATTCTAGCCACAGGATGAAAGTGGGCTTCATGCACATCTCGGCCTACCAAAAGGAATATTCAACTGGTAGGCCGTGGATGGTGCCGAGCTGATAGAGAGGACATATGAAATTACTGTGTATATTTTTTCTTGCAATATTTCATTGAATTCATGATTAGAGAGCATGCATATGGTACATGTGTGCGGTAGCAGAGCAACATCTGCAACATTGAGAAATGTATATTAAATGGTTGTCGTTCCAAATATTAAATGTTTCAATTGGATTCCACATATTAAATGTTTGTCGTTCCAAATATTTCAATTGTGTTCCAAATATTAAATGTTTGTCGTTCTAGGAAGTGTGCATCCAACATGTGTAATATTGAGAAATATATATTCGTATTGGTAAGCCGAAAACATTGTTTGTACGATTTTATAAAAATAATTTAATAATATGTAATTGTGTACAAATAGGAAGTAACAATCAAATGTGAAAGTGTTGTGATCATGTGAGCTTGGATGAACAGTAAAAAATGGTTTTTAAAATAAAATCTAGAATGTTTCTGTGCCAAAATTTGACCAATGTTTTGATTGGTTGCAAACTTTAAGCATTTTGGGACACCATTTTTGTTTTTTTGTCATGTTTTCCACGAATGTCATCTGGTTATGA
This sequence comes from Triticum aestivum, assembly GCF_018294505.1. Lineage (NCBI taxonomy): Eukaryota > Viridiplantae > Streptophyta > Magnoliopsida > Poales > Poaceae > Triticum > Triticum aestivum. The sequence continues at coordinate 584,345,154 of NC_057802.1, read as the reverse complement.
AACTTTGCAACCAATGAAAATATTTGTCAAAGTTTGACACAAAAAAGTTCAGATCTTTTTGAACCTTTTTCCATTCCTTTTCATTTCATTGTTCACCGGAGCTCTCACATGAGCTTGCGATAAGTACAGCGGCGTCCAAATCAAATGTTGATATTGTAGACAAATGTCAATGTCCAAAACAACCTTTATTAGATAATAATAAGAATGGAAGCCAGCAGAACTAATTTGAATTCTAAGAACCATTTATATACATGATTACCTTTCTCTACAAAGAACTTGACCAGATACATAAGTCGGCCCTCTTGTGGGGGTCAGACGGTAAGATGGGCGGCTCAGCAAAGGCCTCGTCGATGTACTTGACGGTGGCAACCCCCTAGTAGGCAGTTTTGTTGATTTGCGAAGGCACATGCACTTTATTGCCGACGGGGTTGTGCTCTAGCAGCACGTGGCTCTTGTTCGTCATGTCCTATAAGAGAAGCTCATAGGGCCTTATTTAACCAGATAAACCATATATAGCACAGAATGTGGTGATTTGTCATTCGATGAAAATCTCACCATGAGACCGTCGTAGGGTTGCGAGAGTCTGACCCGAGCATCTTTTTGTGTGAGCGAGTTGCTGCCTCCTAGTCCGCGACAAGTCGCCACCATGGGAAAATGGATGAACATTGTTTGAGTTAATATAAGATACCTTATAATTTCTATAGGCTCACCAACCAGTTGTCTTGCAATTCCTATATGATCGGATAGTCAACCTTCATTCGTTACTCGTTAGAGGAACCAAAGCTGAGAACCCATGAATACCGATAGTTTACATTGCATGTGGATACTAATAATCTACTTTAGTTGACAACATGCATATGCATAGGTCATCACCGTTATGTGCACAGATGTTTGGTGGACACGTCTTAATCACATGAACACATTCATTCACTTACTACCAAATGGTCGCTTGGTAAGCTACCAACAAAAATTGCAGTCAATGACATTCATTCACTAACTTGTTGTTTCATAGCTAGCTGAGATCAGATATTTGTATGTTCCGTATTTTTTATGTCTATGTTAATTAGAGGTCATATACAAATATGAGAATTATCTTCATTCTGACAAAAGTAACTCTCCCTTGAGTACAGAGTGGACACAACAATATGCTAACACACCCCATTTATGGTACCAAGCATATGCATATGCGCATCCAATTAACATGTACCTATGATACAATTGACATGTCTATTTGCTCTATTCTATAAGGTTGTAAATTCATACTATTGAATGACATTTTATAGGTGCACAAGATATAATACATCATATTTATATGTTTTTTTCTTTGGCAAAACTTTGTTTTTGCCGCTCTAGGATTTACCCACTTTATTTATGCACTCAAGAATTTGACATCTCACTTTTGTCACTCTTAGCTTTTGACAATATATTAAAGATTCCATTCTGTGGCAAAAGCAAAATTTTCAAAGTGGCAATTATGATACATTGTCAAAAGCTAAGAGTAACAAAAATGAAATGAAAAATCATTGCTTTTCCCACGGAATGACATTTACATTGTTGAAAGCCAATAGTGGAAAAAGTGAGATGTTAAATTCTAGAGTGCATAGGCAAATTGGGACAATCTAGAGTGGCAAAAACAAACTTGTCCCTTTTTCTTTTATTATTTTTCTAGCAGCTCGAGCGGACTTCACGAATTATGAGTTGCACACGTAACCGGTTGCACCAAATATGTGGCGCATGACACACTGGGTACATCATGTTGGTTTGTTGTACACATGTTAGTCAAAATGAATGCAATCATACACACACTATGATATTTGTGGGAACCGTGTGTGTGTGTGTGTGTGTGTGTGTGTGTTGCTTCTGAGTAGTACATTCATGACACTAATAAGTGAAGGCTCCCGATCTCCTCCCTCCTCGAGCGGCCGCCATCCCTTTCCTCGACCCCTGATCTCCTCCCTCCCGATCCCCTACCTCTCGATCTGAAATAGGGCTTCGAGCCGCCCCCACCCCTCTCCTCACCACCGCTGGAGCTCCGCGGGGCAAAGACCAAGCGATGGATCATGGCGGCGGCGGGGCCTTCCTCCATCGAGGCTCTGGGATGCGGTTGCGGTACAAATTCACGCGGGTGTCCTGGACTTGTGTGTCGTCCGGCGGCGGCAGCGCGGCGGTGAGGGCCCCTCCGCCATCGATGCTCACACAGGGGATGGTGATTCCGGGCGGTGGTCCGGCTCCAGTCGTGCAGTTTCCCGGTGGCAAACGTCACCCATGGGCGTGCTAGATGACGGAGAAGGTCGATCTGGTGGTATAGCTGGGGATGGGCGCGGATTTGCTAACAAAAGCTTGGTTCAGTCTCGGCCAGAACTGTCAACGGCAGCGCCTGCGGGGATCCTTACCTCGTTGGAGGTGTTGTGGGGCAACTCACGTTCCCTGTGTGCCTCGGGGGAAACCCCTGATTCGGGCTTTTCGTATTGGATGATGGCAATGTTCCTGCGTCGTCACCTCATGGGGGTATCATCTTTGGGGTTGTACACCAGCTGGAGGGACAAGTGTTTGGCTTGCTGGCTGGGCGCATGTCTCCGTATGCTTCTCGTGTGGTGACCAAGGTGGAGTGGCATGCCATCTACAGTATTGACGACGACCAGTCTTGGCGGTAAGGTGCAGTGGGGTCTCGGCGTTGGATACCGCTCGATGGGCACGAGGTAGGCGCCGTTTGGCATTGTGGTGCGTCGACGGCAGAAAGGTCTAGCAAGATCAGTGCATTGATTGATCCTGAAGATTGGACTGTGGAAGAAGGTGGCGACGGATTCTACAACGTGCGCATTTGGTGCACGTTGAGAGTTTGCTAGACCGGTTGGTGCTCCCGGCTAGCCGGTGGGCGGCTTGTGAGCCCACAAGATTTCTATGTGTGCGTGACGCGCGGTCAGGGCACATCATCAATCTTGTAGGTAGGGCGATAGTTTTCGCCATGAAGGTGGCTTTGAGTTGATCTATGTATTTATTTTGTAAGACCTTATTGACTAACGTAATAAAAATGGTTGTGTGCATCGCTCGATGCAGAGGTCGGGGTATTCCTTCTTTTTGAAAAAATGACCTTAATAGAAAAACTCTGTGTAGTAAGTTAGTGGCGTGGCTCACAGTTCGGGCAATCGCCGCTAGTATTTTCCGAAAATACCAGCGACGTTTGAAGAAAGGCCTGTGCCACTGTTAGAGTGCATTGTGTGGCGCTCCAGTTCTAGGCCACGCCGTTGGCGTCGCGGAAATACCCGGCCCACTGGCATATTCTACTACTGGCGTTGGTCCAGTGAACACGCCAGGAAACGCTTTAACTAGATATCAAAATATAAGTAAATAAAAATTGTTACTCATGTATTTAAAAATGTTAAACATGTACTATAAAATAGTGTTCCTGAAGTATACAGAAAAATGTGCAAGGTGTATGTAAAATGTACAATGTGTATGAAAAAGTAGACATATAAAGAAAAATGTAAATTATGTATTTTAAAAATGTTAAACATGTAAAACCAAATGTTTCTAATTTACACAAAAAATGTACAACGTGTGTTAAAAAAGTAGAAATCAAAATATAAATATGAAAAAAATCATTTCTCGTGTATTTAAAAATCTGAAACATGTATAAACCATTGCTCCCAATATATACAGAAAACATAGAAGTTTATCTAAAAAAGTAGACATCAAAATGTAAATATTAAAACATGTTTATCACGTATTTAAAAATGTTAAACTTGTATAAAACAATGTTCCTAATGTATACAAAAAAAAATATAAGGTGTATGTTAAAAAGTAATCATATATTTATAAAAATGCTACTTATGTGTTTCAAAATGTTAATTATGTGTATAAAAAATGTTCCTCATGTATAAAAAAGTGTAATGTGTATGAAAAATAAAATAGGCATCAAAACCTATACTTAAAAAATGCTAATGATGTGTTAAAAATTGTTAAACATCTATTAAAAAATGTACCTGATTTATATGAAACTTGTTTTGGAAAACAAAACCGAAGAAAACTGAGAAAGGAACAAAAAATAAACAGGAAAACAGGAAAAAGTAGAACAAGAAAACAAAAAACCAGAGAAAAAACAATGAAAAAAGTAAAATCAAGGAAAGAAAGAAAGAAGACCAAGAAAGATACAAAAAACGAATCATAACAAAAAAAAACCGGTCTAGATACAAAAAAACAGAAGTAGAAAGGGGAAAAAACGAAACAAGCAGCGATGAGAAAAAAAATAAGGAACGCACGACTGAGAAAAAGCGCTACTGGCCGGCCTACGCGTAGCGCTGTGGAGTGCTTCGGACGAGGAGAACTACCACCGCTGTATGGGCGAGATATAGCTCCCGCGCTGTCTCATGTCAAGCGAGACATCCCTGTTTGGTTCAGTTTTATCGACGGATTCCGCTACCGCGCAGCAGAATTTGAACCAAAGGGCGAACCCAGCAGAATCCGATTCAAAAAATCCGCTGCCAAAATTTGAACCAAAAGCGGAAGCAGCCCATGACGTGCTTTTCAAAAATTTGATTCCGCTGCGGACCAAAATCTGAAAAAGCTGTATCAGCTGGTTTGCCAAATGACCTATATTTTTTTCACATCAGATTTTTCACAGCTGTTTTTTCACAGCAGATTTTTCACAGCTGTTTTTAGAAATCCACAGCCGAACCAAACAGGGCCCGGCTGTTTACGCTTTGAGCTACGTATTCATGCCTGGAGCTAGGCCTCCTTACAGCAAAAAAAAATGAAAATTTGATACTGGAAGTAATAGCGCTAGTTGGGGCTATAGCGTAGGCTAGCCTGCTTGGTGCGGTACCTAGCTCTAACACATTTTGGCAAACCATTACCACACGCACACACCATTGTTCCCTGCGTGTACTGCACCTTTTCCACGGTTCGTTGGTGCGCACCACGATATATACATGCACGAAGGGCGACCTCCTGCGCCCTTTAATTATACCCGTTCACATTTTGGCGAACGATTACCACACGCAAATCGTGTGGCCTTCTGCCAATTGGATGAACACGGGCCGTAACTCTCTCGGTTGCCACACAAACATGCACGATCGTGTCCTAGTCCACACGCATGTAGGTTCTGCTCATGTTCAGTCCGAGTGGGATGTAGTGGCGTTTGTATGTTGCGTGATATATACAGTACTGTGATTGATCCTGCTACCTTGACTGACCAGTGGACACTGATGTCGTGGTAAACTGTTGAAAGCACATCACGTACTGTACGTACGATGCGGTCATGCACCCAGATCGACCCCAGTGGTAGCAATGGAACGGCCAACATCTACCTAACTCGATCAAGCTTTTGCAGAATTTTAGCCACGGCCGGGCCATTCGGGACGGGCTGCTGTGTAGCTGGCCGGCCCTTAAACAACAAGGCAGCAGTGCAAAGCGCGCACCGATTAATCAGACATGTCCGCTATTGGCACTCCATAATTGCAAGAACTGAGCGGTTGGCAGGAACATCAGCACAAACACGTAGTGCTGGTGACTGTGGCCGACTTGGCCTAATAAAATCAACGAGTAGTACAACACTGTTCTTCTTCGAAATTGCACTGCTATTCGGTGAAGATTAAACACAGCATGTTCTTTCATTACGAAATCATCGCAGGGGACTCTTTCGTTCGAACCTCTTTTGATTTAGACTTATTTGGTTGTTGTTGATTCCCGGCTCTAGATCTTTACTCTTACTCCTAATCTATCTTTGGGTTTTCTTTGTATTTTGATAGACCTTGTTTTATGTCGCTGGTTCAAGCTTGTAGCTCTTTTCGAAATGTTGATGATGTGAACTTGTCAGCTTTGCCCTTGGATGTCTGGGTTGTAGTTGGAAGTTAGTCTAGTCTCTGGTTTAACCGGTGATATAGCTAGGCTGTTGTTGTAGCACTTAAGTCTGACGGAAAAAATAGTTGTGAACCTCTATATTGTTTTTTAAAGAAACTAGACCAATGCCCGTGCGTTGCAACGGGGTATAAGTATTCTAAGTATGTTAGCTTGTGATTTACCTGTTCATAATAAGCAATTGTGTAAATAAATGATCATCAAATTATGCCCGTGATTTACCTTATATTTTGATAAAAAGTTTGATAAGTAAAATTAAAGTGAAAATGATTCAGGAGGTAAGTAAATTGAGGTGATGATTACTATACGGGGAAGGTTGGACCAAGGAGTGGTGGGAAAAAAGATGAAACGGATATATTCTTTTTAAGTAAAGTAGTGATCTGAACGCTCTTATATTAGTTTACAGAGGGAGTAGTAGAGAATTTGGGGTGGGGGTGGGGCTAAAAAAAGGTTGAGCTTTTAGAAAGAAGGTGTCGGAGCAACTCCAACGCAATGACCCAAATTGTCCGCCTGCATCTGTTTGGGTCGATGCCCAACGCACACACCCATTTACATTTTTTGTCCGTCTCGTGTCCGCTCGGACCTATTTCTGGCTCAAATTTGGGTTTGATTTGGGTCCGAAGCGGACACAAAGCCGGCGTATTATGTGTCCTCTTTGTCCGCCTCTGTCCACTGCACGTCCCCCCTGGCCCACACTAGTAGAAAAAGGGTCAAATGTGAGACACATTAGTGTCGGTTTGCATTTGAGCCGGCACTAATGTGTCCATTAGTGCCGGTTCAAACGGCTAGGCGGGAGAAGATCTTTAGTACCGGTTCGGGGCGAACCTGTAGTACCGGTTCATGCCACGAACCGGTACTAAAGGGGCTGGGGCCCGGCCAGCCCCTTTAGTACCGGTTCGTGGCATGAACCGGTAGTAAAGAGGTTGTGGCAGGCTGTTTTTAGTCCCACCTCGCTCCCCTAGCAAGATTTTTACCACCTTAAATATGTTAATTCTCAACCTATCACAAGCACTTGGTCTTCATTGAACTCTATCTGTAGAATTTGTGGTCGCAATATGAGTCTTCACCGGTTTCTAAACCGTTGAGGACTCATACTGACAATTTAGATTGTACACAAAAAGATCATTGATAATCAATGTATTTTTTATGATAATCAAAGTTTTTTAAACTTTTTTGAACTCTAGACTATTTTTGCATTCAGTATGCAGCACTCAAATCGACGTCATCAATTTCCAACACGTTCTGACATTATTTGCTGTTTTTCAGTCATTTACCGATTTGTTTAGAGAGCTAAATGACCGTGAAATTGAAAATCATTACAAAATGAACTCTGAAAATGTTGGAACATGGCATGGTATCATCATTTCACCCGCATAGCATGTGCAAAAGAGTAGAGAGGGTCACGGCGAAAACTGGACGCACCTCGTGTACAAACTGGACAATCTCTTTCGGAGTATCAGAGTTTCGGACGAGAACTCATCTGTTACACGGGCACTTCAACGTTTTTTAAACTTATTTGAACTCCAGCCTATTTTTGCGTTCAGTATGCAGCATTCAAAGCGACGTCATCAATTTCCAACACGTTCTGACATCATTTGCTGTTTTTCAGTCATTTACCGATTTGTTTAGAGAGCTAAATGACCGTGAAATTGAAAATCACTACAAAATGAACTCTGAAAAGGTTGGAACCTGGCATGGTATCATCATTTCACCCGCATAGCATGTGCAAAATAGTAGAGAGGGTCACGGCGAAAACTGGACGCACCTCGTGTACAAACTGGACAATCTCTTTCGGAGTATCAGAGTTTCGGACGAGAACTCATCTGTTACACGGGCACTTCAATGTTTTTTAAACTTATTTGAACTCCAGCCTACTTTTGCGTTCAGTATGCAGCATTCAAAGCGACGTCATCAATTTCCAACACGTTCTGACATCATTTGCTGTTTTTCAGTCATTTACCGATTTGTTTAGAGAGCTAAATGACCGTGAAATTGAAAATCACTACAAAATGAACTCTGAAAATGTTGGAACTTGGCATGGTATCATCATTTCACCTGCATAGCATGTGCAAAAGAGTAGAGAGGGTCACGGCGAAAACTGAACGCACCTCGTGTACCAACTGGACAATCTCTTTCGGAGTATCACGGTTTCGGACGAGAACTCATCTGTTACACGGGCACTTCAATGTTTTCTAAAATTATTTGAACTCCAGCCTATTTTTGCGTTCAGTATGCAGCATTCAAAGCGACGTCATCAATTTCCCACATGTTCTGACATCATTTGCTGTTTTTCAGTCATTTACCGATTTGTTAAGAGAGCTAAATGACCGTGAAATTGAAAATCATTACAAAATGAACTCTGAAAATGTTGGAACTTGGCATGGTATCACCATTTCACGCGCATAGCATGTGCAAAAGAGTAGAGAGGGTCACGGCGAAAACTGGACGCACCTCGTGTACAAACTCGACAATATCTTTCGGAGTATCAGGGTTTCGGACGAGAACTCATCTGTTACACTGGCACTTCAATGTTTTTTAAACTTATTTGAACTCCAGCCTATTTTTGCGTTCAGTATGCAGCATTCAAAGTGACGTCATCAATTTCCAACACGTTCTGACATCATTTGCTGTTTTTCATTCATTTACCGATTTGTTTAGAGAGCTAAATGACCGTGAAATTGAAAATCACAACAAAATGAACTCTGAAAATGTTGGAACTAAGCATGGTATCATCATTTCACCCGCATAGCATGTGCAAAAGAGTACAGGGGGTCACGGCGAAAACTGGACGCACCTCGTGTACAAACTGGACAATCTCTTTCGGAGTATCAGGGTTTCGGACAAGAACTCATCGGTTACACGGGCACTTCAATGTTTTTTAAACTTATTTGAACTCTAGCCTATTTTTGCGTTCAGTATGCAGCATTCAAAGCGACGTCATCAATTTCCAACACGTTCTGACATCATTTGCTGTTTCTCAGTCATTTACCGATTTGTTTAGAGAGCTAAATGACCGTGAAATTGAAAATCACTACAAAATGAACTCTGAAAATTTGGAACTTGGCATGGTATCATCATTTCACCCGCATAGCATGTGCAAAAGAGTAGAGAGGGTCACGACGAAAACTGGACGCACCTCGTGTACAACCTGGACAATCTCTTTCGGAGTATCAGGGTTTCGGACGAGAACTCATCTGTTACGCGGGCACCTCAATGTTTTTTAAACTTATTTGAACTCCAGCCTATTTTTGCGTTAAGTATGCAGCATTCAAAGCGACGTCATCAATTTCCAACATGTTCTGACATCATTTGCTGTTTTTCAGTCATTTACCAATTTGTTTAGAGAGCTAAATGACCGTGAAATTGAAAATCACTACAAAATGAACTCTGAAAATGTTGGAACTTGGCATGGTATCATCATTTCACCCGCATAGCATGTGCAAAAGAGTAGAGAGGGTCACGGCGAAAACTGGACGCACCTCGTGTACAAACTGGACAATCTCTTTCGGAGTATCAGGGTTTCGGACGAGAACTCATCTGTTACACGGGCACTTCAATGTTTTTTAAACTTATTTGAACTCCAGCCTATTTTTGCGTTATGTATGCAGCATTCAAAGCGACGTCATCAATTTCCAACACGTTCTGACATCATTTGCTGTTTTTCAGTCATTTACCGATTTGTTTAGAGAGCTAAATGACCGTGAAATTGAAAATCACTACAAAATGAACTCTGAAAATGTTGGACCTTGGCATGGTATCATCATTTCACCCGCATAGCATGTGCAAAAGAGTAGAGAGGGTCACGGCGAAAACTGGACGTACCTCGTGTACAAACTGGACAATCTCTTTCGGAGTATCACGGTTTCAGACGAGAACTCATCTGTTAAACGGGCACTTCAATGTTTTTTAAACTTATTTGAACTCTAGCCTATTTTTGCGTTCAGTATGCAGCATTCAAAGCGACGTCATCAATTTCCAACGTGTTCTGACATCATTTGCTGTTTTTCAGTCATTTACCGATTTGTTTAGAGAGCTAAATGACCGTGAAATTGAAAATCACTACAAAATGAACTCTGAAAATGTTGGAACTTGGCATGGTATCATCATTTCACCCGCATAGCATGTGCAAAAGAGTAGAGAGGGTCACGGCGAAAACTGGACGCACCTCGTATACCAACTGGACAATATCTTTCGGAGTATCATGGTTTCGGACGAGAACTCATCTGTTACACGAGCACTTCAATGTTTTTCAAACTTATTTGAACTCCAGCCTATTTTTGCGTTCAGTATGCAGCATTCAAAGCGACGTCATCAATTTCCAACATGTTCTGACATCATTTGCTGTTTTTCAGTCAATTACCGATTTGTTTAGAGAGCTAAATGACCGTGAAATTGAAAATCACTACAAAATGAACTCTGAAAATGTTGGAACTTGGCATGGTATCATCATTTCACCCGCATAGCATGTGCAAAAGAGTAGAGAGGGTCACGGCGAAAACTGGACGCACCTCGTATACCAACTGGACAATATCTTTCGGAGTATCAGGGTTTCGGACGAGAACTCATCTGTTACACGAGCACTTCAATGTTTTTCAAACTTATTTGAACTCCAGCCTATTTTTGCGTTCAGTATGTAGCATTCAAAGCGACGTCATCAATTTCCAACATGTTCTGACATCATTTGCTGTTTTTCAGTCATTTACCGATTTGTTTAGAAAGCTAAATGACCGTGAAATTGAAATCACTACAAAATGAACTCTGAAAATGTTGCAACTTGGCATGGTATCATCATTTCAACCGCGTAGCATGTGCAAAAGAGTAGAGAGGGTCACGGCGAAAACTGGACGCACCTCGTGTACCAACTGGACAATCTCTTTCGGAGTATCAGGGTTTCGGACGAGAACTCATCTGTTACACGGGCACTTGAATGTTTTTTAAACTTATTTGAACTCCAGCCTATTTTTGCGTTCAGTATGTAGCATTCAAAGCGACATCATCAATTTCCAACATGTTCTGACATCATTTGCTGTTTTTCAGTCATTTACCGATTTGTTAAGAGAGCTAAATGACCGTGAAATTGAAAATCATTACAAAATGAACTCTGAAAATGTTGCAACTTGGCATGGTATCACCATTTCACGCGCATAGCATGTGCAAAAGAGTAGAGAGGGTCACGGCGAAAACTGGACGCACCTCGTGTACAAACTGGACAATATCTTTCGGAGTATCAGGGTTTCGGACGAGAACTCATCTGTTACACTGGCACTTCAATGTTTTTTAAACTTATTTGAACTCCAGCGTATTTTTGCGTTCAGTATGCAGCATTCAAAGTGACGTCATCAATTTCCAACACGTTCTGACATCATTTGCTGTTTTTCATTCATTTACCGATTTGTTTAGAGAGCTAAATGACCGTGAAATTGAAAATCACAACAAAATGAACTCTGAAAATGTTGGAACTAAGCATGGTATCATCATTTCACCCGCATAGCATGTGCAAAAGAGTACAGGGGGTCACGGCGAAAACTGGACGCACCTCGTGTACAAACTGGACAATCTCTTTCGGAGTATCAGGGTTTCGGACAAGAACTCATCGGTTACACGGGCACTTCAATGTTTTTTAAACTTATTTGAACTCTAGCCTATTTTTGCGTTCAGTATGCAGCATTCAAAGCGACGTCATCAATTTCCAACACGTTCTGACATCATTTGCTGTTTCTCAGTCATTTACCGATTTGTTTAGAGAGCTAAATGACCGTGAAATTGAAAATCACTACAAAATGAACTCTGAAAATTTGGAACTTGGCATGGTATCATCATTTCACCCGCATAGCATGTGCAAAAGAGTAGAGAGGGTCACGACGAAAACTGGACGCACCTCGTGTACAACCTGGACAATCTCTTTCGGAGTATCAGGGTTTCGGACGAGAACTCATCTGTTACGCGGGCACCTCAATGTTTTTTAAACTTATTTGAACTCCAGCCTATTTTTGCGTTAAGTATGCAGCATTCAAAGCGACGTCATCAATTTCCAACATGTTCTGACATCATTTGCTGTTTTTCAGTCATTTACCAATTTGTTTAGAGAGCTAAATGACCGTGAAATTGAAAATCACTACAAAATGAACTCTGAAAATGTTGGAACTTGGCATGGTATCATCATTTCACCCGCATAGCATGTGCAAAAGAGTAGAGAGGGTCACGGCGAAAACTGGACGCACCTCGTGTACAAACTGGACAATCTCTTTCGGAGTATCAGGGTTTCGGACGAGAACTCATCTGTTACACGGGCACTTCAATGTTTTTTAAACTTATTTGAACTCCAGCCTATTTTTGCGTTATGTATGCAGCATTCAAAGCGACGTCATCAATTTCCAACACGTTCTGACATCATTTGCTGTTTTTCAGTCATTTACCGATTTGTTTAGAGAGCTAAATGACCGTGAAATTGAAAATCACTACAAAATGAACTCTGAAAATGTTGGAACTTGGCATGGTATCATCATTTCACCCGCATAGCATGTGCAAAAGAGTAGAGAGGGTCACGGCGAAAACTGGACGTACCTCGTGTACAAACTGGACAATCTCTTTCGGAGTATCACGGTTTCGGACGAGAACTCATGTGTTAAACGGGCACTTCAATGTTTTTTAAACTTATTTGAACTCTAGCCTATTTTTGCGTTCAGTATGCAGCATTCAAAGCGACGTCATCAATTTCCAACGTGTTCTGACATCATTTGCTGTTTTTCAGTCATTTACCGATTTGTTTAGAGAGCTAAATGACCGTGAAATTGAAAATCACTACAAAATGAACTCTGAAAATGTTGGAACTTGGCATGGTATCATCATTTCACCCGCATAGCATGTGCAAAAGAGTAGAGAGGGTCACGGCGAAAACTGGACGCACCTCGTATACCAACTGGACAATATCTTTCGGAGTATCAGGGTTTCGGACGAGAACTCATCTGTTACACGAGCACTTCAATGTTTTTCAAACTTATTTGAACTCCAGCCTATTTTTGCGTTCAGTATGTAGCATTCAAAGCGACGTCATCAATTTCCAACATGTTCTGACATCATTTGCTGTTTTTCAGTCAATTACCGATTTGTTTAGAGAGGTAAATGACCGTGAAATTGAAAATCACTACAAAATGAACTCTGAAAATGTTGGAACTTGGCATGGTATCATCATTTCACCCGCATAGCATGTGCAAAAGACTAGAGAGGGTCACGGCGAAATGTGCACGCACCTCGTGTACAAACTGGACAATCTCTTTCGGAGTATCAGGGTTTCGGACGAGAACTCATCTGTTACATGGGCACTTCAATGTTTTTTAAACTTATTTGAACTCCAGCCTATTTTTGCGTTCAGTATGCAGCATTCAAAGCGACGTCATCAATTTCCAACACGTTCTGACATCATTTGCTATTTTTCAGTCATTTACCGATTTGTTTAGAGAGCTAAATGACCGTGAAATTGAAAATCACTACAAAATGAACTCTGAAAATGTTGGAACCTGGCATGGTATCATCAATTCACCCGCATAGCATGTGCAAAAGAGTAGAGAGGGTCACGGCGAAAACTGAACGCACCTCGTGTACAAACTGGACAATCTCTTTCGGAGTATCACGGTTTCGGACGAGAACTCATCTGTTACAAAGGCACTTCAATGTGTTTTAAACTTATTTGAACTCTAGCCTATTTTTGCATTCAGTAGGCAGCATTCAAAGCGACGTCATCAATTTCTAACATGTTCTGACATCATTTGCTGTTTTCAGTCATTTACCGATTTGTTTAGAGAGCTAAATGACCGTGAAAATGAAAATCACTACAAAATGAACTCTGAAAATGTTGGAACATATCATGGTATCACCATTCCACCCGCATAGCATGTGCAAAAGAGTAGAGAGGGTCACGGCGAAAACTGGACGCACCTCGTGTACAAACTGGACAATCTCTTTCGGAGTATCAGGGTTTCGGACGAGAACTCATCTGTTACATGGGCACTTCAATGTTTTTTAAACTTATTTGAACTCCAGCCTATTTTTGCGTTAAGTATGCAGCATTCAAAGCGACGTCATCAATTTCCAACATGTTCTGACATCATTTGCTGTTTTTCAGTCATTTACCGATTTGTTTAGAGAGCTAAATGACCGTGAAATTGAAAATCACTACAAAACGAACTCTGAAAATGTTGGAACTTGGCATGGTATCATCATTTCACCCGCATAGCATGTGCAAAAGAGTAGAGAGGGTCACGGCGAAATCTGGACGCACCTCGTGTACAAACTGGACAATCTCTTTCTGAGTATCAGGTTTTCGGACGAGAACTCATCTGTTACATGGGCACTTCAATGTTTTTTAAACTTATTTGAACTCCAGCCTATTTTTGCGTTCAGTATGCAGCATTCAAAGCGACGTCATCAATTTCCAACACGTTCTGACATCATTTGCTGTTTTTCAGTCATTTACCGATTTGTTTAGAGAGCTAAATGACCGTGAAATTGAAAATCACTACAAAATGAACTCTGAAAATGTTGGAACTTGGCATGGTATCATCATTTCACCCGCATAGCATGTGCAAAGGAGTAGAGAGGGTCACGGCGAAAACTGGACGCACCTCGTGTACAAACTGGACAATCTCTTTCGGAGTATCACGGTTTCGGACGAGAACTCATCTGTTACACGGGCACTTCAATGTTTTTTAAACTTATTTGAACTCTAGCCTATTTTTGCGTTCAGTAGGCAGCATTCAAAGCGACGTCATCAATTTCTAACATGTTCTGACATCATTTGCTGTTTTTCAGTCATTTAACGATTTGTTTAGAGAGCTAAATGACCGTGAAAATGAAAATCACTACAAAATGAACTCTGAAAATGTTGGAACTTGTCATGGTATCACCATTCCACCCGCATAGCATGTGCAAAAGAGTAGAGAGGGTCACGGCGAAAACTGGACGCACCTCGTGTACAAACTGGACAATCTCTTTCGGAGTATCAGGGTTTCGGACGAGAACTCATCTGTTACATGGGCACTTCAATGTTTTTTAAACTTATTTGAACTCCAGCCTATTTTTGCGTTCAGTATGCAGCATTCAAAGCGACGTCATCAATTTCCAACACGTTCTGACATCATTTGCTGTTTTTCAGTCATTTACCGATTTGTTTAGAGAGCTAAATGACCGTGAAATTGAAAATCACTACAAAATGAACTCTGAAAATGTTGGAACCTGGCATGGTATCATCATTCCACCCGCATAGCATGTGCAAAAGAGTAGAGAGGGTCACGGCGAAAACTGGACGCACCTCGTGTACAAACTGGACAATCTCTTTCGGAGTATCAGGGTTTCGGACGAGAACTCATCTGTTACATGGGCACTTCAATGTTTTTTTAAACTTATTTGAACTCCAGCCTATTTTTGCGTTCAGTATGCAGCATTCAAAGCGACGTCATCAATTTACAACATGTTCTGACATCATTTGCTGTTTTTCAGTCATTTACCGATTTGTTTAGAGAGCTAAATGACCGTGAAATTGAAAATCACTACAAAATGAACTCTGAAAATGTTGGAACCTGGCATGGTATCATCATTTCACCCGCATAGCATGTGCAAAAGAGTAGAGAGGGTCACGCCGAAAACTGAACGCACCTCGTCTACAAACTGGACAATCTCTTTCGGAGTATCACGGTTTCGGACGAGAACTCATCTGTTACAAAGGCACTTCAATGTTTTTTAAACTTATTTGAACTCTAGCCTATTTTTGCATTCAGTAGGCAGCATTCAAAGCGACGACATCAATTTCTAACATGTTCTGACATCATTTGCTGTTTTTCAGTCATTTACCGATTTGTTTAGAGAGCTAAATGACCGTGAAATTGAAAATCACTACAAAATGAACTCTGAAAATGTTGGAACTTGGCATGGTATCACCATTCCACCCGCATAGCATGTGCAAAAGAGTAGAGAGGGTCACGGCGAAAACTGGACGCACCTCGTGTACAAACTGGACAATCTCTTTCGGAGTATCAGGGTTTCGGACGAGAACTCATCTGTTACATGGGCACTTCAATGTTTTTTAAACTTATTTGAACTCCAGCATATTTTTGCGTTAAGTATGCAGCATTCAAAGCGACGTCATCAATTTCCAACATGTTCTGACATCATTTGTTGTTTTTCAGTCATTTACCGATTTGTTTAGAGAGCTAAATGACCGTGAAATTGAAAATCACTACAAAATGAACTCTGAAAATGTTGGAACTTGGCATGGTATCATCATTTCACCCGCATAGCATGTGCAAAAGAGTAGAGAGGGTCACGGCGAAAACTGGACATACCTCGTGTACAAACTGGACAATCTCTTTCGGAGTATCACGGTTTCGGACGAGAACTCATCTGTTAAACGGGCACTTCAATGTTTTTTAAACTTATTTGAACTCTAGCCTATTTTTGCGTTCAGTATGCAGCATTCAAAGCGACGTCATCAATTTCCAACGTGTTCTGACATCATTTGCTGTTTTTCAGTCATTTACCGATTTGTTTAGAGAGCTAAATGACCGTGAAATTGAAAATCACTACAAAATGAACTCTGAAAATGTTGGAACTTGGCATGGTATCATCATTTCACCCGCATAGCATGTGCAAAAGAGTAGAGAGGGTCACGGCGAAAACTGGACGCACCTCGTATACCAACTGGACAATATCTTTCGGAGTATCAGGGTTTCGGACGAGAACTCATCTGTTACACGAGCACTTCAATGTTTTTCAAACTTATTTGAACTCCAGCCTATTTTTGCGTTCAGTATGTAGCATTCAAAGCGACGTCATCAATTTCCAACATGTTCTGACATCATTTGCTGTTTTTCAGTCAATTACCGATTTGTTTAGAGAGCTAAATGACCGTGAAATTGAAAATCACTACAAAATGAACTCTGAAAATGTTGGAACGTGGCATGGTATCATCATTTCACCCGCATAGCATGTGCAAAAGACTAGAGAGGGTCACGGCGAAATGTGCACGCACCTCGTGTACAAACTGGACAATCTCTTTCGGAGTATCAGGGTTTCGGACGAGAACTCATCTGTTACATGGGCACTTCAATGTTTTTTAAACTTATTTGAACTCCAGCCTATTTTTGCGTTCAGTATGCAGCATTCAAAGCGACGTCATCAATTTCCAACACGTTCTGACATCATTTGCTATTTTTCAGTCATTTACCGATTTGTTTAGAGAGCTAAATGACCGTGAAATTGAAAATCACTACAAAATGAACTCTGAAAATGTTGGAACCTGGCATGGTATCATCATTTCACCCGCATAGCATGTGCAAAAGAGTAGAGAGGGTCACGGCGAAAACTGAACGCACCTCGTGTACAAACTGGACAATCTCTTTCGGAGTATCACGGTTTCGGACGAGAACTCATCTGTTACAAGGGCACTTCAATGTGTTTTAAACTTATTTGAACTCTAGCCTATTTTTGCATTCAGTAGGCAGCATTCAAAGCGACGTCATCAATTTCTAACATGTTCTGACATCATTTGCTGTTTTCAGTCATTTACCGATTTGTTTAGAGAGCTAAATGACCGTGAAAATGAAAATCACTACAAAATGAACTCTGAAAATGTTGGAACATATGCATGGTATCACCATTTCCACCCGCATAGCATGTGCAAAAGAGTAGAGAGGGTCACGGCGAAAACTGGACGCACCTCGTGTACAAACTGGACAATCTCTTTCGGAGTATCAGGGTTTCGGACGAGAACTCATCTGTTACATGGGCACTTCAATGTTTTTTAAACTTATTTGAACTCCAGCCTATTTTTGCGTTAAGTATGCAGCATTCAAAGCGACGTCATCAATTTCCAACATGTTCTGACATCATTTGCTGTTTTTCAGTCATTTACCGATTTGTTTAGAGAGCTAAATGACCGTGAAATTGAAAATCACTACAAAATGAACTCTGAAAATGTTGGAACTTGGCATGGTATCATCATTTCACCCGCATAGCATGTGCAAAAGAGTAGAGAGGGTCACGGCGAAAACTGGACGCACCTCGTGTACAAACTGGACAATCTCTTTCGGAGTATCAGGGTTTCGGACGAGAACTCATCTGTTACACGGGCACTTCAATGTTTTTTAAACTTATTTGAACTCCAGCCTATTTTTGCGTTCAGTATGCAGCATTCAAAGCGACGTCATCAATTTCCAACACGTTCTGACATCATTTGCTGTTTTTCAGTCATTTACCGATTTGTTTAGAGAGCTAAATGACCGTGAAATTGAAAATCACTACAAAATGAACTCTGAAAATGTTGGAACTTGGCATGGTATCATCATTTCACCCGCATAGCATGTGCAAAAGAGTAGAGAGGGTCACGGCGAAAACTGGACGCACCTCGTGTACAAACTGGACAATCTCTTTCGGAGTATCAGGGTTTCGGACGAGAACTCATCTGTTACACGGGCACTTCAATGTTTTTTAAACTTATTTGAACTCCAGCCTATTTTTGCGTTCAGTATGCAGCATTCAAAGCGACGTCATCAATTTCCAACACGTTCTGACATCATTTGCTGTTTTTCAGTCATTTACCGATTTGTTTAGAGAGCTAAATGACGGTGAAATTGAAAATCACTACAAAATGAACTCTGAAAATGTTGGAACTTGGCATGGTATCATCATTTCACCCGCATAGCATGTGCAAAAGAGTAGAGAGGGTCACGGCGAAAACTGGACGCACCTCGTGTACAACTGGACAATCTCTTTCGGAGTATCAGGGTTTCGGACGAGAACTCATCTGTTACACGGGCACTTCAATGTTTTTTAAACTTATTTGAACTCCAGCCTATTTTTGCGTTCAGTATGCATCATTCAAAGCGACGTCATCAATTTCCAACATGTTCTGACATCATTTGCTGTTTTTCAGTCATTTACCGATTTGTTTAGAGAGCTAAATGACCGTGAAATTGAAAATCACTACAAAATGAACTCTGAAAATGTTGGAACTTGGCATGGTATCATCATTTCACCCGCATAGCATGTGCAAAAGAGTAGAGAGGGTCACGGCGAAAACTGGACGCACCTCGTGTACAAACTGGACAATCTCTTTCGGAGTATCAGGGTTTCGGACGAGAACTCATCTGTTACACGGGCACTTCAATGTTTTTTAAACTTATTTGAACTCCAGCCTATTTTTGCGTTCAGTATGCAGCATTCAAAGCGACGTCATCAATTTCCAACACGTTCTGACATCATTTGCTGTTTTTCAGTCATTTACCGATTTGTTTAGAGAGCTAAATGACCGTGAAATTGAAAATCACTACAAAATGAACTCTGAAAATGTTGGAACTTGGCATGGTATCATCATTTCACCCGCATAGCATGTGCAAAAGAGTAGAGAGGGTCACGGCGAAAACTGGACGCACCTCGTGTACAAACTGGACAATCTCTTTCGGAGTATCAGGGTTTCGGACGAGAACTCATCTGTTACACGGGCACTTCAATGTTTTTTAAACTTATTTGAACTCCAGCCTATTTTTGCGTTCAGTATGCATCATTCAAAGCGACGTCATCAATTTCCAACACGTTCTGACATCATTTGCTGTTTTTCAGTCATTTACCGATTTGTTTAGAGAGCTAAATGACGGTGAAATTGAAAATCACTACAAAATGAACTCTGAAAATGTTGGAACTTGGCATGGTATCATCATTTCACCCGCATAGCATGTGCAAAAGAGTAGAGAGGGTCACGGCGAAAACTGGACGCACCTCGTGTACAAACTGGACAATCTCTTTCGGAGTATCAGGGTTTCGGACGAGAACTCATCTGTTACATGGGCACTTCAATGTTTTTTAAACTTATTTGAACTCCAGCCTATTTTTGCGTTCAGTATGCAGCATTCAAAGCGACGTCATCAATTTCCAACACGTTCTGACATCATTTGCTGTTTTTCAGTCATTTACCGATTTGTTTAGAGAGCTAAATGACCGTGAAATTGAAAATCACTACAAAATGAACTCTGAAAATGTTGGAACTTGGCATGGTATCATCATTTCACCCGCATAGCATGTGCAAAAGAGTAGAGAGGGTCACGGCGAAAACTGGACGCACCTCGTGTACAAACTGGACAATCTCTTTCGGAGTATCAGGGTTTCGGACGAGAACTCATCTGTTACACGGGCACTTCAATGTTTTTTAAACTTATTTGAACTCCAGCCTATTTTTGCGTTCAGTATGCAGTCATTCAAAGCGACGTCATCAATTTCCAACATGTTCTGACATCATTTGCTGTTTTTCAGTCATTTACCGATTTGTTTAGAGAGCTAAATGACCGGTGAAATTGAAAATCACTACAAAATGAACTCTGAAAATGTTGGAACTTGGCATGGTATCATCATTTCACCCGCATAGCATGTGCAAAAGAGTAGAGAGGGTCACGGCGAAAACTGGACGCACCTCGTGTACAAACTGGACAATCTCTTTCGGAGTATCACGGTTTCGGACGAGAACTCATCTGTTACACGGGCACTTCAATGTTTTTTAAACTTATTTGAACTCCAGCCTATTTTTGCATTCAGTATGCAGCATTCAAAGCGACGTCATCAATTTCTAAGATGTTCTGACATCATTTGCTGTTTTTCAGTCATTTACCGATTTGTTTAGAGAGCTAAATGACCGTGAAATTGAAAATCACTACAAAATGAACTCTGAAAATGTTGGAACTTGGCATGGTATCATCATTCCACCCGCATAGCATGTGCAAAAGAGTAGAGAGGGTCACGGCGAAAACTGGACGCACCTCGTGTACAAACTGGACAATCTCTTTCGGAGTATCAGGGTTTCGGACGAGAACTCATCTGTTACATGGGCACTTCAATGTTTTTTAAACTTATTTGAACTCCAGCCTATTTTTGCGTTCAGTATGCAGCATTCAAAGCGACGTCATCAATTTCCAACATGTTCTGACATCATTTGCTGTTTTTCAGTCATTTACCGATTTGTTTAGAGAGCTAAATGACCGTGAAATTGAAAATCACTACAAAATGAACTCTGAAAATGTTGGAACTTGGCATGGTATCATCATTTCACCCGCATAGCATGTGCAAAA
Organism: Triticum aestivum; assembly: GCF_018294505.1. NCBI lineage: Eukaryota > Viridiplantae > Streptophyta > Magnoliopsida > Poales > Poaceae > Triticum > Triticum aestivum. Next base: position 584,324,191 of record NC_057802.1, on the reverse strand, counting down.
GAGTAGAGAGGGTCACGGCGAAAACTGGACGCACCTCGTGTACAAACTGGACAATCTCTTTCGGAGTATCAGGGTTTCGGACGAGAACTCATCTGTTACACGGGCACTTCAATGTTTTTTAAACTTATTTGAACTCCAGCCTATTTTTGCGTTCAGTATGCAGCATTCAAAGCGACGTCATCAATTTCCAACACGTTCTGACATCATTTGCTGTTTTTCAGTCATTTACCGATTTGTTTAGAGAGCTAAATGACGGTGAAATTGAAAATCACTACAAAATGAACTCTGAAAATGTTGGAACCTGGCATGGTATCATCATTTCACCCGCATAGCATGTGCAAAAGAGTAGAGAGGGTCACGGCGAAAACTGGACGCACCTCGTGTACAAACTGGACAATCTCTTTCGGAGTATCACGGTTTCGGACGAGAACTCATCTGTTACACGGGCACTTCAATGTTTTTTAAACTTATTTGAACTCTAGCCTATTTTTGCGTTCAGTAGGCAGCATTCAAAGCGACGTCATCAATTTCTAACATGTTCTGACATCATTTGCTGTTTTTCAGTCATTTACCGATTTGTTTAGAGAGCTAAATGACCGTGAAAATGAAAATCACTACAAAATGAACTCTGAAAATGTTGGAACTTGTCATGGTATCACCATTCCACCCGCATAGCATGTGCAAGAGAGTAGAGAAGGTCACGGCGAAAACTGGACGCACCTCGTGTACAAACTGGACAATCTCTTTCGGAGTATCAGGGTTTCGGACGAGAACTCATCTGTTACATGGGCACTTCAATGTTTTTTAAACTAATTTGAACTCCAGCCTATTTTTGCGTTCAGTATGCAGCATTCAAAGCGACGTCGTCAATTTCCAACACGTTCTGACATCATTTGCTGTTTTTCAGTCATTTACCGATTTGTTTAGAGAGCTAAATGACCGTGAAATTGAAAATCACTACAAAATGAACTCTGAAAATGTTGGAACCTGGCATGGTATCATCATTTCACCCGCATAGCATGTGCAAAAGAGTAGAGAGGGTCACGGCGAAAACTGGACGTACCTCGTGTACAAACTGGACAATCTCTTTCGGAGTATCACGGTTTCGGACGAGAACTCATCTGTTAAACGGGCACTTCAATGTTTTTTAAACTTATTTGAACTCTCGCCTATTTTTGCGTTCAGTATGCAGCATTCAAAGCGACGTCATCAATTTCCAACATGTTCTGACATCATTTGCTGTTTTTCAGTCATTTACCGATTTGTTTAGAGAGCTAAATGACCGTGAAATTGAAAATCACTACAAAATGAACTCTGAAAATGTTGGAACTTGGCATGGTATCATCATTTCACCCGCATAGCATGTGCAAAAGAGTAGAGAGGGTCACGGCGAAAACTGGACGCACCTCGTACACCAACTGGACAATCTCTTTCGGAGTATCAGGGTTTCGGACGAGAACTCATCTGTTACATGGGCACTTCAATGTTTTTTAAACTTATTTGAACTCCAGCCTATTTTTGCGTTCAATATGTAGCATTCAAAGCGACGTCATCAATTTCCAACATGTTCTGACATCATTTGCTGTTTTTCAGTCAATTACCGATTTGTTTAGAGAGCTAAATGACCGTGAAATTGAAAATCACTACAAAATGAACTCTGAAAATGTTCGAACTTGGCATGGTATCATCATTTCACCCGCATAGCATGTGCAAAAGAGTAGAGAGGGTCACGGCGAAATCTGGACGCACCTCGTGTACAAACTGGACAATCTCTTTCGGAGTATCACGGTTTCGGACGAGAACTCATCTGTTACTAAAGGCCCCTCCTATATATATGGCACTTACGAAAAATTCAGTTTCATCGACCACCACTTCTTCTCCAACTTCTTTGCGCGACATCGCTGCCGCCGCCGCGCCGTCGCCCATCGCGCACCGCCCTCGCCGCCCATCGCGCGCCGCCCTCGCCGCCCCTGCCACCCGTCGTCGCCGTCGCCGCCGCCGCCCGTCGCCGCCGCCTCGTACTACGTACGTCGCCATCTCGATCGCGTCGTCGCCCCCGTCCCGCCGCCCGTCGTCGCGCCGTACCCGTCGCATCGCCGTCTCGCGCCGCCGCCCGTACGCCGCCGGCCCCCGCTCGTACACACACACACATACACACACACAGAGACACACACACACATTATTTTTACTTATTTTCTGTTTTCTGTTGTTTAGATTAATGTTAGATGAATTACGTAGATAAGAATGTTAGAATGTTAATGGTAGATGAATTATATGGAAAATATGTTAAATATTAATGTCAATTTTAGATGAATTAGCTAGATAATAATTAGATATATATATATATATGAGATTTGAACTAGTTGAATTAATATAACTAGTTTATTTTTAGTATGAAAATTAATAGAACAAGTTTATTTTTAGTAAGAAAATTTAGGTATATGAGATTATTTGAACTGGTTGAATTAATATAACTAGTTTATTTTTAGTAAATGCTTAGTTGAACTAGTTGAATTAGTAGAACTAGTTTATTTTTAGTAAGAAAATTTAGGTATATGAGATTTGATGATCTAATTAAAATATTACTATATATAGCTACTTTATATATTTTAGTAAGAAAAATTAATAGAACTAGTTTATTTTTAGTAAATTCTTAGTTGAATTAGTTGAATTAATAGAACTAGTTTATTTTTAGTAAGAAACTTTAGATATCTGAGATTTGATGATCTAATTATAATATTACTATATAGAACTAGCTACTTTATTTTAGTAAGAAAATTAATAGAACATGTTTATTTTTATTAAATGCTTAGTTGAATTAGTTGAATTAATATAACTAGTTGAATTAATAGAAATAGTTGAATTAGTTGAATTAATAAAACTAGTAAGTGTTTAATGTTTCACCTATATGAACATAGGAAATGTCGTCTGACGATGAAAAAGATTTCATTAAGTGCGAATACTGTGAAGACCAGCGCGGCCTGTGCGACAGAAATTTCCTTGTTGATGATAGGCGCTTCAGCATCAAGCTGGATGAGACCTTCGAAGTGGATACAGTAAGTCACAACGACAAGTTTTTTTCGTAATTAAACATGACTTATATATGCTTCATTTGCTTCAACTTATAATTTTAAATTTTCACTATTCTACTAGCGCATCCCCTACCATGCAAGAATTTTTGTCTTGGATAAGATAGGTTTCAGTGCTATGGAAACTATGGAGGTAAAGAGAGTTTACCTGAAGACCGAGCATGGTTATACTTTCAACGTCAAATTATACAATGCAGACACGTACACCTATTTTGAATGCAAAACTTGGCAAGCACTATGCAAGGCTTATGCATTTGAGCCTGATATGGTTATCACCTTTGATATTCGTCCGGAAGATGATATTGAAGGTAATAGAGACATCTGGGTCGATGTGCAGACGCCTCCAGTTCTACCATTATGTGAGTTTCTCAACCATATTTATGTCTTTGATATTGTTTATTCAAAAATAGTTGACAACTAATTTCTATTGACAGCTTATTTCCATTCAAGCAAACATGTCCGGCGCTTGGTAGACAGGACCTACTACTGTCCCGGAGCTGAACTAAACTGCGAGGAGATAAGTCATTATGTTTCATGGCTTGAGGATCTTCATACTGTCAAGACAAATTTTCTTCCTGCACTTAGAAATGTTAGTACTCAAAACGTGCGACCAATAGTGATCGTATTGAACTACGGTCACATCTATTTACGAAAGATGGTAAGATTTTTACTATTTGTCCTCAGTGCATCTTTTGCATACATTATTTTTTGCTAAACTTTCATTGCTAAGTATATTAATTACTATACGATGTTCTTCAACAGGGACTCCCGATGACAGTTGTGCCTCAGTGGATCGAGACTAAAGGTCACATGTCAATGGTTAGCTTACGGCCAAGATATCCTACATTGCACATGAGTGCATTCAGGATTTCTAAAAGCGATGAATGCTTAATAGTGAAAGATTGGAGCAAAATTGTTAACGATCCCAGAGAAGTACTAGGGGGCAGCAATGAGAAGCGCAGCCCACGATTAGGAGACAGGTTCATCTGCATGCTCCAGTATGATGAATCAGGAGAGCTATACATGTTCTATGCTATTTTACCTGAGAGAGAGCAGCAGGAGTGATTTAGCTAGTTCATGCTCTTAGTACTTTTGTCCTCTCATGTCCGTGTTCTTCGTCCTGAACTTAATCTCAAAGGGTGATTTGCTTTTGTAGTGTTATGAACGCTTATAATATCATGACCATGTTGAACTCGATGATATCTTTGCTTCTGGTACAAGTGAATGTTTTTTCTTTAAGCTAGTGTTGGTGGTGATTAGATAGCGGGAATGACTATGATGATTAAACAGTGGTAATGACGACTATGATGATTTTTACCTAGCTAGTATACTGTTGTTGATGATATGATACAAGAGTTTTTATATTAATATGATGATGATGATGAGTTATTATATCATTTATAAAAGAAACCGCAGATTAGTTTCGGCTGGATGGATCCTAGCTAAGTGATCAAGTATATGCCATATCCATATTATACTTGATCCCTTAATTATAGGTGATCAAGTATAATATGGATATGGCATATACTTGATCACTTAGCTAGGATCCACATGCATCCAGTCGAAACTAATCTGCGGTACTTTCACCTAATGATTTAACAACTAAAATAATCACTAAATTAAATTGAAAACACAAAATTAAAGGAAAAATAAAAATAATACCAAAACACCCCCAAACATTTAGTACCAGTTGGTGTTACCAACCGGTACTAATGTCCTGCACGCACCTGGGCCTGGCTCGTGCCACGTGGTGGCACTTTAGCGCCGGTTCGTGATGAACCGGTACTAAAGGGGGGGGCGCTTTAGTCCCCACTCTTTAGTGCCGGTTGTGGAACCAGCACTAAAGGCCCTTACAAACCGGCGCTAAAGCCCGGTTCTGCACTAGTGCCACCTGGCATTCACCCACCCATCCTTATTCTCTTTCTCTCTCACACTGGCCTACCACTCGCCCGGCCACCGAGCCGCTCCGCCGAATGCCAACCGTGGCACCGCCGCGCGCCGGTAGCGTGCTCCACGTGCACCACGTCGCCCGGCCACCTCGCCGGAGACGTGCACCACCGCGTGCCTGAGCAGCTAGGCCGACGTAGCGTTGTAGCTGTCTCCAGGGGACACCCGCTCTGATGCAGAGGCGGTTGCCCCTTCCGCAAGACCCGCGGCGGCAGCAGGGCGTGGTGAGGTCGACGCCGCCCCTTTGGATTTTGTGCCTTAGTTGTTGTGCCCGCTGTGCCGCGCCGCCATCTCGCTCCCGCACACGCCTCTCCCTGCCGTCTACACCGCTGTCGTGCAGCCGCTGGACGCGAGGAGCAGCAGCACCGTAGTGCCCCGGTGGAGGCCACGAGGTCACGTGGGTGGCTGCGGGAGTACGTGGACGCGCGTCAGCACAGAGGCGAGCGGGTGCGGCGGGCGGCAGGGACACGGGGCGACGGGACGTGGCCGCCGCGGGTGGGTGCTGCGGGTGAGTGCGCGGGCAGTGGCGGGTGCGAGGATACGGCACGGCAGGACGCGGACGCCGCGAGCAGGACGTGGCGGGCGAGCGCTGCAGGGCGGGGCACGGGCGAACTGGAGGGTGTGGTGGGGCGGGGGCTACACGGCGGGATGGGACCTAGTAGCAGGGCACGGCACAGGAGCTCGCCCATCAGGTGTTCGACCGAATGCCGGGGTGGACATGCCATAAAATGCATACGGCTACGTTGGATGCACTGGCTAACTCAAACAAAAAAACGGACACGAACGGGCAACCCAAATGAAAAAAGGACAAAATCAATGTTCTTATGGGTCACCGCGTTGGGAGTTGCTCTTAGGCCGGGATAGAATCCGAAAGAGGAAACAATCGAAAAATGAAGTACAACGTACCTGTACATGCACGTTCGCACGCACCTAGCAATCAAATTAACGCCGGCCCCGGCCGCCGGGGAGACGGGCGACCGCACGCGCCCTTTTCCAACCATGCCGAGACTGACCAATCGACTGACTCGGGCCTCACTTCCTTGATGCGACGCGAGCGTGGCGTGGGCAGGCCAGATGCATGCGGTGCCAGACGACTGGACGTCTGCACGCAACGGACGGCGACGAACGCGTGAAGCTGGATTTGATTGCTAGGTTTGTGGACCAGAATGCGGGCATGTGCATGGACGGAGCTCCATCGATCGATCGGGGGTTTCGATTCGATTCGATCCGTTCCGTGATATGCATCGGTTGCGATCTTGTTCTCGATCGGGTGCAGCTGTGGGCAAGCTAGCTGCAGGGACCGTTGGACCAACCCAGATCACTGGCCGGCCGGCCGCCCGGCACCGACGCTAGCTTTTGGCACATGCGCGGCCGGCCGCGTACTCGCCATGTCCAGGCAGCGGTGTTAATCGTCCGGGCCGGATTGCGGGACCCTAGCTGAATTAACGTCATGTAGTTGTTGTGTGCTACTCTCTCCGTGTCAAAAAGCGTCTTATATTTTGATAGAGAGAGTACTTGTATATATAAAAACCAAACTCTGCAAATTTTAATCAAGTTTTATAGAGAAAAATATATGTTTATCTACCATATGTGAATACCGAATTTCACCGGACACACTAGCCTGCCTCTCCCGCTCCCAAAAATCTAAACAACCGTCACTAGTCCACCCGTGAGAACGGCTGCTCTGGTGGCGGGAGGTGATAGGGACTTCGGATCTACGTTGCGGAGTTGTGGTGCCGAAGATAGAGTCGTGCACAACATGAATAATGTTTCCCCGACTTCTAGTCCACCTCGTTGCCAGCGTAATGAAGGATAGGGGATCGTCTATTTGTTGCTCTTCTGGAGTGGTGGATCTAATTATGCCATTATGTTATGTACGTGGTTTTAGAAGACTGACTTCCAATGGAGTGGATGGTGTTGCGACTTTCGACCGTTGTCTCAACAAAATTTCGGGGTTTCCGGTGGTGTTTAGAAGGTCTAAGGACGGATTGAGCTTGGCTCACGGACGTGCCCCCATTGCAGGAAGAAGACCACGTATATTTCTTCAAGGACATGTGTGTCATTTCCTCCCTGCAGGCCTCGTCGCGGTGTTCTCACTCCTTTCGTGTTGCTCCGGGTGAAAACTTGATCTACAGGGATCGAATGGTGACGGCTATCCGTGTTCGTGTCCTTCTCGAAGGCATCGTATTGGAGTCCTCGCTCCAGCGTTGGCCGTCTCACCCTCTCCTTGGTGGATCGCTCATGGTGGTGGTCTCCGTCGGCTCAAAGCGGTTCTTCTTCGCTCATATGTAATTTGCTTGGTAGTCATTAGGGCGGTGTGACAGTGCCCGGCACCTTTGTATCTCGTCTTGGGTGTGTATGTTGTGCGCGGTGGTGGCGTGTGTTTGCATCGGTATGCTCGAATGTAATGTGGTGATGGTTGCTTTATAATATAAAGCGGGGAAACCATTTTTCGTCATATATTTATATTTATTTGGTATTTTCATGTTGATATTTTTATTATAATAAACTTGGTCAAACTCTCCAAGGTTTGACTTTTGGAAAAACAACTATACACCTTATATTATTGAACTAGTGGCTGGGGCGCGAGGCTGGATTGTGCACACTAATCAAGGTGTTGTAGTTGTTAACAGGATACACTGAGCTGAGATGATATGGCCTGAAATAAAATATGATGGCTACGTATGTTCAGAAGGCATGAAATTTGCTTCCTTCCAATAGACATGGTCTGTTGAACTGAAGTTCATTTCAGTAAGCTTTGGTAAAAATCTGTAACTGATTTATGGTGTTAAGTGAATGTAACCATGTTATGGTGTGAATGAAAGTAACTACAAATTGTAACTGAACTTGTGGAAGGAAAGGAAAAAAGGTTTACCCAGGGAAGGTGTTACTCAGGAAGGTAGATGCGAACGCCTTTTTCTCTCTCTTTCTTTCACTTCATTTTTTCATCTTGGCACAGTAAAAACAAGGCCGTGGCTATCTTGTTGGATGTAATGCGGGGGGGGGGGGGGGGGGGGGGGGCGCAGTCCAGACGAAGTATAAGCTAGTTCTATTATGCAAATAGATCCCACAAAGATACATATATTGCAATCGAGTCATGCTGCAATCGTCAAACCTTGCTAGACGTGCTCTACATCTACAATTGGATCAGACAAATCTAGCGGACGCATCTGCGAAGAGTCACCGGCCACCCCTCAAAAGTCTACGTCCACAACCGTGTTATTCAAAGAGAATTATGAAATCACACACACACACACACACACACACACACACACACACACAGCTAGTTGAAGACGCACATATAGAAAAATTGACAGGTTCTATTAGCTATGAATGATATGCCAATAGTGGAAGTTCACCCACTGTCGCCCTTTGCGGAAACTACGGTCAAAGACGCAATACGGATCACCGGATCTCCTCACTTCTCGAGCTCTCCGGTTTGTCACTGACCTCCTCCTTCTCCTCTTTGGGGGGCAACCCGACGAGGACATGGACCGTCTGATTTTGCTCCTTCGCGAGGGCACGTGCCGTCCTCCGTTGCCGCTTCTCGAGGATGCGGGCACTGGCGGCTTTTTTGTTCCCGTCCAAGGCGACGCCTGAGTCGGCCTCCAGGGCTTCCGCGGCTTGCCTCTCCTTCGTCATCGCATGGTGGGCACGTCGGGCCTTCGCAGGGGTTGGGTCGTGTCCGTTGTTGGCGTTGACCTCACAATCAGAGCCCGACTCCCGGAAATGTCTGGTCTAGCATCGTAGTACCTCCAGTCGTGGTCACAGCATCAGGCCAGGCCATGATCATGCACCTCGAGCCGTCGGGGCCAAGCGCTATTTGCATGAACGCAACGAATTCCCGCTGGAGCGACTCCAACTATGAAGCTGGGATTTTCTCCCGGGAACGACAGAGTGCTAGGGCAGCAAAAAAAAGGCAAAAAAAAAAAATGCCAGCCATGGAATGCATGTGCGCATAAGAGAGCACAAGAGTATAGCTAAAGATTTCAGCCAAGAAGAGCCAAGACTATAAGAATGCATGGCTCCCTTCCGCACACAACAAGGCACGCAAAGTGTGTTGGCTTGTGTAAATAACAATGCATATAGCTTCGCTTCCAAGCAACCGAGTTAACATATTGGGCTGGTTTGTATACCCAGCCATGTCATAACAATATTTTACCATCCAACGGGAAGCCTATTTCTGAGCCACGACAAGGTCTTCTGTCTGGACAAAGTTCTCAGTCTGGACAAAATTCTCAGTCCAGACAAAGTTCTCAGTCTGGAGAAAAATATCGTCTAGCATCGGAGTCACGCAAGACTTGATTGTGCAAACATTGAGGCACTTCAGCGGTGCATAAGGCGTGTCAAGCTACGGGATACTCCAGGCTCCAGCTATGACGCAGATGAATAAAGAAGGGAGCATCTAGCATCCCTCGCACAATAAAAGGATGAGACTGGGCGCTGTGAAGACACACACACACACACACACACACACACACACACAAACACACACACACACAAACACACACACAACACCAGACTCCAGAGCATCGCAACATCCAAGCACCACAACCCTCACACCTCTCAGTAGTCGTAGTAGTAGTAGCTAGCTCTAGTTGTGACAAAGCCTTTGAGGCGTTGTATCTCCCCGAGGTGGAGCTAGGCAGAAGGTAGTCTTCTTTTCTCTTCGTAATCCCTTCGGGGTCTCCCGAAAGGGAAATCCGTATGTAAATTATGTGGTCGAAATGAAGTATTTTCGTGTTTCACTTGGTCTTTCTATCATGAATTTATGAGATGGGTTCTGACGCTAGGGATCCTATAGGAGAAATCTTTGCTGGTAGTTCTCTGTTTAGCCTGTGTGGCGTGTATTGAGAACCTTATAGCCGTAGAGAATTGTTCCCTTCGGGTGGAACAGCCTGGGAAGACGGTAGGAATTTATCCCATAAATTCACAATATAAACATCAAGTGAAAGAACTTAGCTGCTTCTGAAGCAACATAGTGATAAATAAGGAGAGTACCGAGTTGGATTAACACAACCGCTGCATACCCATAGGCCGTCTCGTTGGTTTCGCCAAACCGTAAAAGATCATGCATAAACACATAAAATATAATAAATAGTAAATTAAGTTAATTACGAATCCATTAATTAAATAAATTTTAATATTAAATAATTTCGAAATTTTTAATTAACTAAGTTTTCATACTAAATAATTGAAGGAAATATGCCCTAGAGGCAATAATAAAGTTATTATTTATTTCCTTATATCATGATAAATTTTTATTATTCATGCTAGAATTGTATTAATCGGAAACATAATACATGTGTGAATACATAGACAAACATAGTGTCACTAGTATGCCTCTACTTGACTAGCTCGTTGATCAAAGATGGTTATGTTTCCTAGCCATTGACATAAGTTGTCATTTGATTAACGGGATCACATCATTAGGAGAATGATGTGATTGACTTGACCCATTCCGTTAGCTTAGCACACGATCGCTTAGTATTCTGCTATTGCTTTCTTCATGACTTATATATGTTCCTATGACTATGAGATTATGCAACTCCCGTTTACCGGAGGAACACTTTGTGTGCTATCAAACGTCACAACGTAACTGGCTGATTATAAAGGTGCTCTATAGGTGCCTCCAAAGGTACTTGTTGGGTTGGCGTATTTCGAGATTAGGATTTGTCACTCCGATTGTCGGAGAGGTATCTCTGGGCCCACTCGGTAATGCACATCACTATAAGCCTTGCAAGCATTGCAACTAATGAGTTAGTTGCGGAATGATGTATTACAGAACGAGTAAAGAGACTTGCCGGTAACGAGATTGAACTAGGTATTAAGATACCGACGATCGAATCTCGGGCAAGTAACATACCGATGACAAAGGGAACAACGTATGTTGTTATGCGGTTTGATCGATAAAGATCTTCGTAGAATATGTGGGAGCCAATATGAGCATCCAGGTTCCGCTATTGGTTATTGACCAGAGACGTGTCTCGGTCATGTCTACATAGTTCTCGAACCCGTAGGGTCCGCACGCTTAAAGTTCGATGACGGTCATATTATGAGTTTATGTGTTTTGATGTACCGAAGGTTGTTCGGAGTCCCGGATGTGATCACGAACATGACGAGGAGTCTCGAAATGGTCAAGACGTAAAGATCGATATATGGGACGACTATGTTTGGACACCGGAAAGGTTCCGGAAGGTTTCGGACATTTATCGGAGTACCGGGGGTTACCGGAACCCCTCGGGAACTAATGGGCCTTGTTGGGCCCTAGTGGAGAGAGAGAGGGGCTGGCCAGGGCAAGAGGCGTGCCCCCTCCCCTTGAGTCCGAATAGGACAAGGAAGGGGGGGGGGCGCCCCCCTTGCCTTTCCCCTCTCCTACTCCTTCCTTCCCCCTCCTTGGACTAGGAAAGGGAGGGGCAAACCTACTTGGAGTAGGTTTCCCCCTCCTAGGGTGCGCCACCCCCTTGGCCGGCCCTCTCCTCCTCCCCCCTTTATATACGGAGGAGGGGGGCAGCCCATAGACACAACAATTGATCTCTTGATCTCTTAGCCGTGTGCGGTGCCCCCTCCACCATAATACACCTCGATAATATCGTAGCGGTGCTTAGGCGAAGCCCTGCGTCGGTAGAACATCATCATCGTCACCACACCGTCGTGCTGACGGAGCTCTCCCTCAAAGCTCGGCTGGATCGGAGTTCGAGGGACGTCATCGAGCTGAACGTGTGCTTAACTCGGAGGTGCCGTGCATTCGGTACTTGATCGGTCGGATCGTGAAGACGTACGACTACATCAACCGCGTTGTGCTAACGCGTCCGCTTTCGGTCTACGAGGGTACATGGACAACACTCTCCCCTCTCGTTGCTATGCATCACCATGATCTTGTGTGTGCATAGGAATTTTTTTGAAATTACTACGTTCCCCAACAGTGGCATCCGAGCCAGGTTTTATGCGTAGATGTTATATGCACGAGTAGAACACAAGTGAGTTGTGGGTGATATAAGTCATACTGTTTACCAGCATGTCATACTTTGGTTCGGCGGTATTGTGGGATGAAGCGGCCCGGACCGACATTACGTGTACGCTTACGCGAGACTGGTTTTACCGCCGTGCTATGCACACAGGTGACTAGCGGGTGTCAGTTTCTCCAACTTTAGTTGAACCGAGTGTGGCTACGCCCGGTCCTTGCGAAGGTTAAAACAACACCAACTTGACAAACTATCGTTGTGGTTTTGATGCGTAGGTAAGAACGGTTCTTGCTCAGCCCGTAGCAGCCACGTAAAACTTGCAACAACAAAGTAGAGGACGTCTAACTTGTTTTTGCAGGGCATGTTGTGATGTGATATGGTCAAGGCATGATGCTATATTTTATTGTATGAGATGATCATGTTTTGTAACCGAGTTATCGGCAACTGGCAGGAGCCATATGGTTGTCGCTTTATTGTATGCAATGCAAATGCCCTGTAATGCTTTACTTTATCACTAAGCGGTAGCGATAGTCGTAGAAGCATAAGTTGGCGAGACGACAAGGATGCTACGATGGAGATCAAGGTGTCGCGCCAGTGACGATGGTGACCATGACGGTGCTTCGGAGATGGAGATCACAAGCACAAGATGATGATGGCCATATCATATCACTTTTATTGATTGCATGTGATGTTTATCTTTTATGCATCTTATCTTGCTTTGATTGACGGTAGCATTATAAGATGATCTCTCACTAAATTATCAAGGTATAAGTGTTCTCCCTGAGTATGCACTGTTGCGAAAGTTCTTCGTGCTGAGACACCACGTGATGATCGGGTGTGATAGGCTCTACGTTCAAATACAACGGGTGCAAAACAGTTGCACACGCGGAATACTCAGGTTAAACTTGACGAGCCTAGCATATAACAGATATGGCCTCGGAACACTGAGACCGAAAGGTCGAGCGTGAATCATATAGTAGATATGATCAACATAGTGATATTCACCATTGAAACTACTCCATCTCACGTGATGATCGGACATGGTTTAGTTGATATGGATCACGTGAGCACTTAGAAGATTAGAGGGATGTCTATCTAAGTGGGAGTTCTTAAGTAATATGATTAATTGAACTTTAATTTATCATGAACTTTGTCCTGGTAGTATTAGCCTATCTATGTGTAGATCAATAGCTCGCGTTTAGCTCCCCTGTTTTATTTTGATATGTTCCTAGAGAAAACTAAGTTGAAAGATGATAGTAGCAATGATGCGGACTGGGTCCGTGATCTGAGGTTTATCCTCATTGCTGCACAGAAGAATTATATCCTAGATGCACCGCTAGGTGACAGACCTATTTCAGGAGCAGATGCAGAGGTTATGAACGTTTGGCTAGCTCAATATGATGACTACTTGATAGTTTAGTGCACCATGCTTAACGGCTTAGAATCGGGACTTCAAAGACGTTTTGAACATCATGGACCATATGAGATGTTCCAGGAGTTGAAGTTAATATTTCAAGCAAATACCCGAGTTGAGATATATGAACTCTCCAACAAGTTCTATAGCTAAAAGATGGAGGAGAAAAGCTCAAGCAGTGAGCATGTGCTCAGATTGTCTGGGTACTACAATCGCTTGAATCAAGTGGGAGTTAATGTTCGAGATAAGATAGTGATTGATAGAATTCTCTAGTCACCATCACCAAGTTAGTAGAACTTCGTGATGAACTATAGTATGCAAGGGATGACGAAAACGATTCCCGAGCTTTTCATGATGATGAAATCGATGAAGATAGAAATCAAGAAAGAGCATCAAGTGTTGATGATTAACAAGACCACTAGTTTCAAGAAAAGGGCAAAGGGAAAGAAAGGGAACTTCATGTAGAATGGCAAGCAAGTTGTCACTTCCGTGAAGAAGCCCAAAGCTAGACTAAAGCCTGAAACTGAGTGCTTCTACTGCAACGGAAATGGTCACTGGAAGCGGAAATGCCCTCAATATTTGGTGGATAAGAAGGATGGCAAAGTGAACAAGAGTATATTTGATATACAGGTTATTTATGTGTACCTTACTAGTGTTTATAGTAGCCCCTGGGTATTTGATACTTGTTCGGTTGCTAAAAATTAGTAACTCGAAACAGGAGTTACAGAATAAACAGAGACTAGTTGAGGGTGAAGTGACGATGTGTATTGGAAGTGGTTCTAAGATTGATATGATCATCATCGCACACTCCCTATACTTTCGGGATTAGTGTTGAACCTAAATAAATGTTATTTGGTGTTTGTTTTGAGCATGAATATGATTTGATCATGTTTATTGCAATACGGTTATTCATTTAAATTAGAGAATAATTGTTGTTCTGTTTACATGAATAAAACCTTCTATGGTCATACACCCAATGAAAATGGTTTGTTGGATCTCGATCATGGTGATACACATTTTCATAATATTGAAGCCAAAAGATGCAAAGTTAATAATGATAGTGCAACTTATTCGTGGCACTGCCGTTTAGGTCATATTGGTGTAAAGGCATGAAGAAACTCCATGCTAATGGACTTTTGGAATCACTTGATTATGAATCACTTGGTACTTGCGAACCATGCCTCATGCCCAAGATGACTAAAACGCCGTTCTCCGGAACTATGGAGTGAGCAACAGATTTATTGGAAATCATACATACAGATGTATGTGGTCCGATGAATATTGAGGCTCGCGACGGGTATCGTTATTTTCTCACCCTCACAGATGATTTAAGTAGATATGGGTATATCTACTTAATGAAACATAAGTCTGAAACATTTGAAAAGTTCAAAGAATTTCAGAGTGAAGTTGAAAATCATCGTAACAAGAAAATAAAGTTTCTACGATCTGATCGTGGAGGAGAATATTTGAGTTACGAGTTTGGTCTTCATTTGAAACAATGCGGTAGTTTCGCAACTCACGCCACCCGGAACACCACAACGAAATGGTGTGTCCGAACGTCGTAACCGTACTTTATTAGATATGGTGCGATTTATGATGTCTCTTACCGATCTACCACTATCGTTTTGGGGTTATGCATTAGAGATAGCTACATTCACGTTAAATAGGGCACCATCTAAATCCGTTGAGACGACACCGTATGAACTATGGTTTGGCAAGAAACCTAAGCTGTCGTTTCTTAAAGTTTGAGGTTGCAATGCTTATGTGAAAAAATTTCAACCTGATAAGCTCAAACCCAAATCGGAGAAGTGCGTCTTCATAGGATACCCAAAAGAAATTGTTGGGTACACCTTCTATCACAGATCCGAAGGCAAGATATTCGTTGCTGAGAATGGATCCTTTCTAGAGAAGGAGTTTCTCTCGAAAGAAGTGAGTGGGAGGAAAGTAGAACTTGATGAGGTAACTGTACCTGCTCCCTTATTGGAAAGTAGCTCATCACAGAAATCTTTTCCTGTGACTCCTACACCAATTAGTGAGGAAGCTAATGATGATGATCATGTAACTTCAGATCAAGTTACTACCGAACCTCGTAGGTCAACCAGAGTGAGATCCGTACCAGAGTGGTACGGTAATCCTGTTCTGGAGGTCATGTTACTTGACCATGACGAACCTACGAACTATGAGGAAGCGACGACGAGCCCAGATTCCGCGAAATGGCTTGAGGCCATGAAATCTTAGATGGGATCCATGTATGAGAACAAATATGGACTTTGATTGACTTGCCCGATGATCGGCGAGCCATTGAGATTAAATGGATCTTCAAGAGGAAGACGGACGCTGATAGTAGTATTACTATCAACAGAGCTAGAATTGTCGCAAAAAGGTTTTTGACAAGTTCAAGGTGTTAACTACGATGAGAGTTTCTCACTCGTATCTATGCTTAAGTCTGTCTGAATCATGTTAGGAATTGCCGTATTTTATGAAATCTGGCAAATGGATAAGCAAAACTGCATTCCTTAGTAGATTTATTAAAGAAGAGTTGTATATGATGCAACCAGAAGGTTTTGTCAATCCTAAAGGTGCTAACAAAATATGCAAGCTCCAGCGATCCATCTGTGGACTGGTGCAAGCATCTCGGAGTTGGAATATACGCTTTGATAAGTTAATCAAAGCATATAGTTTTATACAGACTTGCGGTGAAGCCTGTATTTACAAGAAAGTGAGTGGGAGCACTACAACATTTCTGATAAGTATATGTGAATGACATATTGTTGATCGGAAATAATGTAGAATTATTCTGCAAAGCATAAAGGAGTGTTTGAAAGGAGTTTTTCAAAGAAAGACCTCGGTGAAGCTGCTTACATATTGAGCATCAAGATCTATAGAGATAGATCAAGACGCTTGATAAGTTTTTTCAATGAGTACATACCTTGACAAGATTTTGAAGTAGTTCAAAATGGAACAGTCAAAGAAGGAGTTCTTGCCTGTGTTGCTAGGTGTGAAGTTGAGTAAGACTCAAAACCCGACCACGACAGAAGATAGAGAGAGAATGAAAGTCATTCCCTATGCCTCAGCTATAGGTTCTATGAAGTATGCCATGCTATGTACCAGACCTATTGTATACCCTGCCCTGAGTTTGGCAAGGGAGTACAATAGTGATCTAGGAGTAGATCACTGGACATTGGTCAAAATTATCCTTAGTGGAATAAGGATATGTTTCTCGGTTATGGAGGTGACAAAAAGTTCATCGTAAAGGGTTACATCGATGCAAGTTTTGGCACTGATCCGGATGACTCTAAATCTCAATCTGGATACATATTGAAAGTGGGAGCAATTAGCTAGGGTAGCTCCGTGCAGAGCATTGTTGACATAGAAATTTGCAAAATACATACGGATCTGAATTTGGCAGACCCGTTGACTAAATTTCTCTCACAACCAAAACATGATCACACCTTTGTACTCTTTGGGTGTTAATCACATGGCGATGTGAACTAGATTGCTGACTCTAGTAAACCCTTTGGGTGTTGGTCACATGACGATGTGAACTATGGGTGTTAATCACATGGTGATGTGACCTATTGATGTTAAATCACATGGCGATGTGATCTAGATTATTGACTCTAGTGCAAGTGGGAGACTGAAGGAAATATGCCCTATAGGCAATAATAAAGTTATTATTTATTTCCTTATATCATGATAAATATTTATTATTCATGCTAGAATTGTATTAACCGGAAACATAATACATGTGTGAATACATAGACAAACATAGTGTCACTTGTATGCCTCTACTTGACTAGCTCGTTGATCAAAGATGGTTATGTTTCCTAGCCATTGACATAAGTTGTCATTTGATTAACGGGATCACATCATTAGGAGAATGATGTGATTGACTTGACCCATTCCGTTAGCTTAGCACACGATCGTTTAGTATTCTGTTATTGCTTTCTTCATGACTTATATATGTTCCTATGACTTTGAGATTATGCAACTCCCGTTTACCGGAGGAACACTTTGTGTGCTACCAAACGTCACAATGTAACTGGGTGATTATAAAGGTGCTCTACAGGTGTCTCCAAAGGTACTTGTTGGGTTGGCGTATTTTGAGATTAGGATTTGTCACTCCGATTGTCGGAGAGGTATCTCTGGGCCCACTCGGTAATGCACATCACTATAAGTCTTGCAAGCATTGCAACTAATGAGTTAGTTGCGTAATGATGTATTACAGAACGAGTAAAGAGACTTGCCGGTAACGAGATTGAACTAGGTCTTAAGATATCGAAGATCGAATCTCGGGCAAGTAACATACCGATGACAAAGGGAACAACGTATGTTTCTATGCGGTTTGACCGATAAAGATCTTCGTAGAATATGTGGGAGCCAATATGAGCATCCAGGTTCCGCTATTGGTTATTGACCGGAGACGTGTCTCGGTCATGTCTACATAGTTCTCGAACCCATAGGGTCCGCACGCTTAAAGTTGATGACGGTTATATTATGAGTTTATGTGTTTTGATGTACCGAAGGTTGGTCGGAGTCCCGGACGTTATCACGGACATGACGAGGAGTCTCGAAATGGTCGAGACGTAAAGATCGATATATGGGACGACTATGTTTGGACACCGGAAAGGTTCCGAAAGGTTTCGGACGTTTATCGGAGTACCGGGGGTTACCGAAACCCCCCCGGGAACTAATGGGCCTTGTTGGGCCCTAGTGGAGAGAGAGAGGGGCCGGCCAGGGCAAGAGCCGCGCCCCCTCCCCTTGAGTCCGAATAGGACAAGGAAGGGGGGGGCGCCCCCTTGCCTTTCCCCTCTCCCACTCCTTCCTTCCCCCTCCTTCTTGGACTAGGAAAGGGAGGGGCAAACCTACTTGGAGTAGGTTTCCCCCTCCTAGGGCGCGCCACCCCCTTGGCCGGCCCTCTCCTCCTCCTCCCCTTTATATACGGAGGAGGGGGGCACCCCATAGACACAACAATTGATCTCTTGATCTCTTAGCCGTGTGCGGTGCTCCCCTCCACCATAATACACCTCGATAATATCGTAGCGGTGCTTAGGCAAAGCCCTGCGTCGGTAGAACCTCATCATCGTGACCACGCCGTCGTGCTGACGGAACTCTCCCTAAAAGCTCGGCTGGATCGGAGTTCGAGGGACGTCATCGAGCTGAACGTGTGCTGAACTCGGAGGTGCCGTGTATTCGGTACTTGATCGGTTGGATCGTGAAGACGTACGACTACATCAACCGCGTTGTGCTAACGCTTCCGCTTTCGGTCTACGAGGGTACGTGGACAACATTCTCCCCTCTCGTTGCTATGCATCACCATGATCCTGTGTGTGCGTAGGAATTTTTTTTGAAATTACTACGTTCCTCAACAGTGGCATCTGAGCCAGGTTTTATGCGTAGATGTTATATGCATGAGTAGAACACAAGTGAGTTGTGGGCGATATAAGTCATACTGCTTACCAGCATGTCATACTTTGGTTCGGCGGTATTGTTGGATGAAGCGGCCCGGACCGACATTACGCGTACGCTTACGCGAGACTGGTTTTACCGCCGTGCTATGCACACAGGTGACTAGCGGGTCTCAGTTTCTCCAACTTTAGCTGAACCGAGTGTGGCTACGCCCAGTCCTTGCGAATGTTAAAACAACACCAACTTGACAAATATTTGGGTTATAAACATATTCGCCAATGCATGTATATTATAGGAGTCAACGAAATGACAAGAAAGAAATTTGGAACGAATGTACTAATTTACATTACTAGATAAAAGATGGGAGTCAGAAGATAAAGCATCCTTAGGCTATATGGAAGGATATATGAATGAAAACTGACTAATAACATATGTAGCTCCATACTTAAGGATGCCTGTCAAAGAATTTATTAAAAAAATGAGCTTTGGTTTCCAATCCAAAGGATATGAACATTTTAAAGGAACAAATTTATTAGTAAGCATTGAATTCATAGGAAGATTCAGTAATAAAAGCAGCTCTTGATACAAAGTAAATGTAAATGATGTAATAGAATGCATGCAATCTAAAGGCATAAAATTATGATCCCTCTTAAAATTGGCTCTGAAGAGAGAGATCATGAGAGGAATGAAATATAAGTGAACTAATAGAGAAGAAAGAGTTGAAGTAGCGAGAAAATTATATAAGCTATCAAAATAGCGAAGGAAGTAGTAGCAGTAGGTTGATGAACTATAAATCCGTAGCCTTAGATGATATAGAATATTTTATGTCAGAAACAGAGAGTAGTGATAGTAAGAATAAAGGCGTAAAAGAATGCAAAGAAAAGTCAGATTGAGAAGATGACATCAGATTGGCCTAAAATAAGAGAAAGGGAATTATTCTTTATTAGAGAAATCGTGAGGTTGAAAAGATTAATAAAGGATAAAAAACCGGCCATTAGTAACCTAGTGGTGCCAAAGGATAATAAAGCCAGAAAAAATATAAACAATAAAAACAAAATCGAAAGTCACAAGGAGAAAGCCATAAGTTATGAGGAAGAAGAAGAACCATGGGATGAATATGAAGATGAAAACAAAATTTATTCTGAGCAAAATGTTGACTTTATAAACTCATTAGATGACGAAAGTCTGCATAACTTAGAAAATGCGATGGATGCTCTGGAAGTAGATTTAGGTAATAATAAAAGAAGAAGAGAATATGGCGAGACTTCTGTAAAGAGAGAAGGAGAAAGAGAGAGACCTACTCGATCAGCAAGAAAACGGCCTCCTGAAAAATATGATTATCAACCTAAATATATCCTTGGACAATATACATTTATGGGTTCTAAATAAAAGGCTTTCAAAGAGTAGTGCAGTTCCAAAATTCTAGGAACGATGGTCCAATTCTAAATTTGGCAGCCCATTGATACGTCTCCAACATATCTATAATTTATGAAGTATTCATGCTATTATATTATCCATCTTAGATGTTTCATATGCATTTATATGCTATTTTATATGATTTTTGGGACTAACCTATTAACCTAGAGCCCAGTGCCAGTTTCTGTTTTTTCCTTGTTTTTGAGTTTTACAGAAAAGGAATACCAAACGGAGTCCAATTGACATGCCATTTTTTGACGATTTTTTATGGACCAGAAGAAGCCCACGGAGCATCGGTGATGGACCAGAAGAGTCCCGAGCCGTCCACGAGGGTGGAGGGCGCGCCCCCTATCTCATGGACGACACGGAGACCCCCCTGACGTGAAACCGACGGCAAAAATTCCTGTAAATATAGAAACCCCCAGAAAGAAACCTAGATCGGAAGTTCCGCCGCCGCAAGCCTCTGTAGCCAGAGGGGGCCATCATCACCGGAGGCCATGGAGGAGGATCCCGGAGGGGCCATCATTGCCATGAAGGCCAAGGACCAGAGGGAGAACCTCTCCCAATCTAGGGGGGAGGCCATGGAGGAGGAAGCACAAGGGGGAGAACCTCTCCTCCTCTCTCTTGGTGGTGCCGGAGTGCCATCGGGAGGGGAATCATCGCCGCGGTGATCGTCTTCATGAACATCACCATCATCACACTACAAAAAAAATACACTTCCGTGATGATACGTGTTTGTCACAGTAGGTCGCGTTTTTTGTCATGCATGTACATCCATGACAAATTTATGACAGAATCAATATAGTCATACCTGTGCTGTCGTAGAAGTGTTCCATGACATTACCAAAATTATCATCACGGAAGTGTCCACTTCCATGACGATAAATCGCGCGTGACAGAAGTGCTTTCGTCAAGGGTGACCGACACGTGGCATCCACCGTAACGGAACGCCGTTAAGCTATCGGGTCGGGTTTTGGATCCGATAACCCGTTAACAGCCCCGACCAATGGGGATTTTCCACGTGTAAAATCATCATTGGCTGGAGGAAACACGTGTTGGCTCATCGCTGGGATAGATGTCATCCACTCATTGGACAGAAGGCACCTATGATACGTCGACACGTGGCACGGCCCAATAGTGGCCCATTCCTGTGAAAAGGCCGGCCCGTTTGACTTGGTCAAAAGCTGGCGGGCCGGCCCATGGAAAGCGTGTTAACGGCCTATTCGCATATAGCCCATTTACAGCCCGCTAACCCAAGGCCCGTTACGCCCTATTCGAATTAGGCCCAGTAGCGTCATCTGGGCCATCCAATATGATTCCAGCCCATTTTCACTTTTGGCCCATGTATGGCCCATGACCTCTTTTGGCCCATATGAGGCCCTATGTAACTCTTGGCCTATTAACGACCCGTGCTGAAACTGGCCCGTAATGAACAGTGTATTGCTTTACACCCATTAACAGCCCGTGGTGAAACTGGCCCGTAATGAACAGTGTATCACTTTATACTCATTAACGGCCCGTATTCCGTTGGGCCGTTTCCAGCCCATGTTATCTTTCGGCCTTCTAGGAGCCCATTTATTCTTGGGCTATTTTCCAGCATTCGTTTACTTACGGCCCGTTACTGTCATTTTCTGCTTGTGGGCCAAATTCAGCCCGTCGGCCCGTTTGTGGTCCGTTAATACATTGGGCCGTTTTCATAGCGTCATCAAATACGGCCTATTAACGATGGCCCGTTATGGTCGGCCCATGAACGGACGATTCCAACTCTAGCCCGTTTACGGCCAGAATGCGGTCTGTTTTGCCCATGTTTGGCCAATCGATCATACGACCTGTATAAGGCCCATTGATGATACGGCCCGTAGAAGGCCCATTGTTTCTACGGCCCGTAGAAGGCCCATTGTTTCTATGGCCCATAGAAGGCCCATTGTTTCTACGGCCCGTAGGAGGCCCAGTGTCACTACAGTAAATATTAGCCCATGGTTATTGTGGCCTAGTTTTAAAAAATAGGTTATTGCAGCCCCTAGCAAACCGCAGAAAAAGAACTGCACTGACTACAAGCAAACAAATAAACAAGACAACAAGGAAATAAATAAGCAAGCAACTTACACTAGGCTATCACGGCTATTACACATATTACATCCACTAGGCATCAAAGTTCGCCACCAGTGCAAATATAGGGAACACAGCAGCATATAAACGTCGTAGCAAAACAAGTCCAGAATTGAAACCACTTCAGAAGAGCTCAAGAAACAATATCCTGGGTACCCATAATGCTGGCAAGATGCTTAGCAAGCTTATTAACTTTCTCTTGTTTGGCGCTTAAGTCCTCCAGCGCTTGCTGTTGCACCAGAAAGTATGCATCTGAATTCTGCAGGGACTTCCTCAGTCCTTCGGCTTCTTGTCGCATAACATCGGATCGATGTCTTTCAACTTGAAGTTGAGACTCAAGAAGCTGAACTGATTCACGCAACGAGTTCGAAGAGCTGGTGCCAGCAGTGGTAGCCAGTAACTCGAACACTACATCAAGACATGACTTTGGAGTTGTCTCAGTGTCTTCAATATAGTTTTTATCAGCTTTCTTGGAGACCAACATGGATGTCTCACTATCTTGAACCTTATCTGCATTACTTCCTTTACCATTGCATAACAGGGTACTCTTCTCCAATATTTTATCCGCGTTCTAAAAGAGAAACAAACAAACACATCTCAGGTTTACAATGTAGTATATGAAACTCATTTTGGTAAACCAGTTCAGTAGTAAGGTGGACAGGATAACAGCATGAAACAAACATATATCTATGTAGAATGGTCACTGTATGGTCTATATCATTCTAGTTTATGTTGCCAAATCAAGATAGATACAGTTCGAATCATATCTATTTAAGACAAAGCAGCATAGACAGAATACAAGTGTGGGAAACTACACAACAATAACAACACTTGTAATGTGCATGGCATGAGAACATAACTGTTTATTTAATTGAAACTGAAATCAACATAGAGCAAGTTACAACAGCAAACAGCCAAACACGTTGAAGAAACAGGTTTAAAACATACCTGTTGCGCCATTGGAGTTTCAATTGCATCCTTCAAATTTGAAATTAGTTGGTATCAATAAATACAGTGATGCAAGAGCAAAGTAGTATGAACCATAGCTACGGAACCTGACCTGAGAACAATTCTTCTTCTGCTTTAAGCGTTGACTTCGGGTCCGGAGTGGTGGTCCTCATGATTTGGGCACTGCAGTTGCCTTACTAACTGCTCGTGTTCGGGTGCTCTGTGGTGGAGATGGTGCTGTGTCAACGTGAACTGGGTGTCTATCTGCTGGGGTTGGGGTTAGAAGGGGTGTGGCTAGTTCTCTGTCCAACTAGGTAGGGGTACAGTCTGCATGAGTGTGGGTTATGTTGGAAATATGCCCTAGAGGCAATAATAAAATGGTTATTATTATATTTCCTTGTTCATGATAATTGTCTATTGTTCATGCTATAATTGTGTTATCCGGAAATCGTAATACATGTGTGAATGCATAGACTATAACATGTCCCTAGTGAGCCTCTAGTTGACTAGCTCGTTGATCAATAGATGGTTACGGTTTCCTGACCATGGACATTGGATGTCACTGATAATGGGATCACATCATTAGGAGAATGATGTGATGGACAAGACCCAATCCTAAGCATAGCACTAGATCGTGTAGTTCGTTTGCTAAAGCTTTTCTAATGTCAAGTATCATTTCCTTAGACCATGAGATCGTGCAACTCCCGGATACCGTAGGAATGCTTTGGGTTTACCAAATGTCACAACGTAACTGGCTGGCTATAAAGGTGCACTACAGGTATCTCTGAAAGTGTCTGTTGGGTTGGCACAGATCGAGACTGGGATTTGTCACTCCGTATGACGGAGAGGTATCTCTGGGCCCACTCGGTATTGCATCATCATAATGAGCTCAATGTGACTAAGTAGTTAGTCACGGGATCATGCATTACGGAACGAGTAAAGTGACTTGCCGGTAACAAGATTGAACGAGGTATTGGGATACCGACGATCGAATCTCGGGCAAGTAACGTACCGATTGACAAAGGGAATTGTATACGGGATTACTTGAATCCTCGACATCGTGGTTCATCCGATGAGATCATCGAGGAGCATGTGGGAGCCAACATGGGTATCCAGATCCCGCTGTTGGTTATTGACCGGAGAGTCGTCTCGGTCATGTCTGCGTGTCTCCCGAACCCGTAGGGTCTACACACTTAAGGTTCGTTGACGCTAGGGTTGTAGAGATATTAGTATGCGGTAACCCGAAAGCTGTTCTGAGTCCCGGATGATATCCCGGACATCACGAGGAGTTCCGGAATGGTGCGGAGGTAAAGATTTGTATATAGGAAGTCCAGTTTCGGCCACCTGGAAAGTTTCGGGGGTCACCGGTATTGTACCGGGACCACCGGAAGGGTCCCGGGGGTCCACCGGGTGGGGCCACCTATACCGGAGGGCCCCATGGGCTGAAGTGGGAAGGAAACCAGCCCCTGGTGGGCTGGTGCGCCCCCCATGGGCCCCCCTGCGCCTAGGGTTGGAAACCCTGGGGGTGGGGGCGCCCCACCTGACTTGGGGGGCAAGTTCCCCCCTTGGCCGCCCCCCTTGAGATTGGATCTCTAGGGGCCGGCGTCCCCCCCAGGGCCCCTATATAAAGGGGGGAGGGAGGGCTGCGCACCCAAGCCCCTGGCGCCTCCCTCTCCCCCCCGTCACACCTCTCCCTCTCGCTGAGCTTGGCGAAGCCCTGCAGAGATCCCCGCTGCTTCCACCACCACGCCGTCGTGCTGCTGGATCTCCATCAACCTCTCCTTTCCCCTTGCTGGATCAAGAAGGAGGAGACGTCTCTCCCAACCGTACGTGTGTTGAACGCGGAGGTGCCGTCCGTTCGGCGCTAGGATCATCGGTGACTTGGATCACGACGAGTACGACTCCATCAACCCCGTTCTCTTGAACGCTTCCACGCGCGATCTACAAGGGTATGTAGATGCACTCCTCTCTCTCGTTGCTAGATGACTCCATAGATTGATCTTGGTGATGCGTAGAAAATTTTAAATTTCTGCTACTATCCCCAACAGTGGCATCATGAGCTAGGTCTATGCGTAGTTTCTATGCACGAGTAGAACACAAGTTGTTGTGGGCGTCGATTTTGTCAATTTACTTGCCGTTACTAGTCTTATCTTGATTCGGCGGCATCGTGGGATGAAGCGGCCCGGACCGACCTTACACGTACGCTTACGTGAGAAGGGTTCCACCGACTGACATGCACTAGTTGCATAAGGTGGCTAGCGGGTGTCTGTCTCTCCCACTTTAGTCGGATCGGATTCGATGAAAAGGGTCCTTATGAAGGGTAAATAGAAATTGGCATATCACGTTGTGGTTTTGGCGTAGGTAAGAATCGTTCTTGCTAGAAACCTATAGCAGCCACGTAAAAGTTTGCAACAACAATTAGAGGACGTCTAACTTGTTTTTGCGGCAAGTGTCATGTGATGTGATATGGCCAGAAGGATGTGATGAATGATATATGTGATGTATGAGATTGATCATGTTCTTGTAATAGGAATCACGACTTGCATGTCGATGAGTATGACAACCGGCAGGAGCCATAGGAGTTGTCTTAATTTATTTATGACCTGCGTGTCAACTGGAACGTCATGTAATTACTTTACTTTATTGCTAACCGTTAGCCATAGTAGTAGAAGTAATAGTTGGCGAGACAACTTCATGAAGACACGATGATGGAGATCATGATGATGGAGATCATGGTGTCATGCCGGTGACGATGATGAACATGGCGCCCCGAAGATGGAGATCAAAAGGAGCAAAATGATATTGGCCATATCATGTCACTATTTGATTGCATGTGATGTTTATCATGTTTCACATCTTATTTGCTTAGAACGACGGTAGCATAAATAAGATGATCCCTCGCTAAAATTTCAAGAAATTGTTCCCCCTAACTGTGCACCGTTGCGAAGGTTCGTTGTTCTGAAGAACCACATGATGATCGGGTGTGATAGGTTCTAACGTTCGCATACAATGGGTGTAAGCCAGATTTACACACGCAATACACTTAGGTTGACTTGACGAGCCTAGCATGTACAGACATGGCCTCGGAACACAAGAGACCGAAAGGTCGAACATGAGTCGTATAGCAGATACGATCAACATGACGATGTTCACCGATGATGACTAGTCCGTCTCACGTGATGATCGGACACGGCCTAGTTGACTCGGATCATGTATCACTTAGATGACTAGAGGGATGTCTGTCTGAGTGGGAGTTCGTTAATAATTTGATTAGATGAACTTTATTATCATGAACTTAGTCAAAAAAATCTTTACAATATGTCTTGTAGATCAAATGGCCCACGCTAATGTTGCCCTCAACTTCAACGCGTTCCTAGAGAAAACCAAGCTGAAAGACGATGGTAGCAACTACACGGACTGGGTCCGTAACCTGAGGATTATCCTCATAGCTGCCAAGAAAGCATATGTCCTTGAAGCACCGCTAGGTGATGCA
Source organism: Triticum aestivum (assembly GCF_018294505.1). Classification (NCBI taxonomy): domain Eukaryota; kingdom Viridiplantae; phylum Streptophyta; class Magnoliopsida; order Poales; family Poaceae; genus Triticum; species Triticum aestivum. The sequence goes on along the minus strand of NC_057802.1, from coordinate 584,297,401 downwards.
CCTGTTTTCCCAGCAACTCAAGATGTTCTGAACGCCTGGCAGTCGCGTAGTGATGATTACTCCCTGGTTCAGTGCGGCATGCTTTACAGCTTAGAACCGGGGCTCCAAAAGCGTTTTGAGCAGCACGGAGCATATGAGATGTTCCAAGAGCTAAAAATGGTTTTCCAAGCTCATGCCCGGGTCAAGAGATATGAAGTCTCCGACAAGTTCTACAGTTGTAAGATGGAGGAGAATAGTTCCGTCAGCGAACACATACTCAAAATGTCTGGGTTGCACAACCGCTTGTCTCAGCTGGGAGTTAATCTCCCGGATGACGCGGTCGTTGACAGAATCCTTCAGTCGCTCCCACCTAGCTACAAGAGCTTTGTGATGAACTTCAATATGCAGGGGATGGAAAAGACCAATCCTGAGGTATTCAATGCTGAAATCAGCGGAGGTGGAGATCAAAAAGGAACATCAAGTGTTGATGGTGAATAAAACCACTATGTTCAAGAAAGGCAAGGGTAAGAAGAACTTCAAGAAAGATGGCAAGGGAGTTGCCGCGCCCGGTAAGCAAGCTGCCGGGAAGAAGACAAAGAATGGACCTAAGCCTGAGACTGAGTGCTTTTATTGCAAGGGAAACGGTCACTGGAAGCGGAACTGCCCCAAGTACTTTGCGGATAAGAAGGGCGCCAATACCAAAGGTATATGTGATATACATGTTATTGATGTGTACCTAACCAGCGCTCGTAGTATCTCCTGGGTATTTGATACCGGTGCGGTTGCTCATATTTGTAACTCAAAGCAGGAGCTACGGAATAAGCGGAGACTGGCGAAGGACGAGGTGACGATGCGCGTCGGGAATGGTTCCAAGGTCGATGTGATCGCTGTCGGCACGCTACCTCTACATTTACCTACGGGATTAGTTTTAAACCTCAATAATTGTTATTTAGTGCCAACTTTGAGCATGAACATTGTATCTGGATCTCGTTTAATGCGAGATGGCTACTCATTTAAATCCAAGAATAATGGCTGTTCTATTTATGTGAGAGATATGTTTTATGGTCATGCCCCGCTGGTCAATGGTTTATTCTTAATGAATCTCGAACGTGATGTTACACATATTCATAGTGTGAATGCCAAGAAATGTAAGGTTGATAATGATAGTCCCACATACTTGTGGCACTGCCGCCTTGGTCACATTGGTGTCAAACGCATGAAGAAACTCCATGCAGATGGAATTTTGGAGTCTCTTGATTATGAATCATTTGACACGTGCGAACCATGCCTCATGGGCAAAATGACCAAGACTCCGTTCTTCGGAACAATGGAGCGAGCAACCAACTTATTGGAAATCATACATACTGATGTGTGCGGTCCAATGAGCGTTGAGGCTCGCGGTGGCTATCGTTATGTTCTCACCCTCACTGATGACTTGAGTAGATATGGGTATGTCTACTTAATGAAACACAAGTCTGAGACCTTTGAAAAGTTCAAGGAATTTCAGAGTGAGGTTGAGAATCAACGTGACAGGAAAATAAAGTTCTTACGATCAGATCGTGGAGGGGAATATTTGAGTCACGAATTTGGCACACACTTAAGGAAATGTGGAATTGTTTCACAACTCACGCTGCCTGGAACACCTCAGCGTAATGGTGTGTCCGAACGTCGTAGTCGCACTCTATTGGATATGGTGCGATCTATGATGTCTCTTACCGATCTACCGCTATCATTCTGGGGTTATGCTTTAGAAACTGCCGCATTCACTTTAAGTAGGGCTCCGTCGAAATCCGTTGAGACGACACCGTATGAATTATGGTTTGGAAAGAAACCTAAGCTGTCGTTTCTTAAAGTTTGGGGATGCGATGCTTATGTCAAGAAACTTCAACCTGAAAAGCTCGAACCCAAGTCGGAAAAATGTGTCTTCATAGGAGACCCTAAGGAAACCATTGGGTATACCTTCTACCTCAGATCCGAAGGCAAGATCTTCGTTGCCAAGAATGGGTCCTTTCTGGAGAAAGAGTTTCTCTCGAAAGAAGTAAGTGGGAGGAAGGTGGAACTTATTGAGATGACCCCTCTCGAACCAGAAAGTAGCACAGCACAAGAAAATGTTTCTGTGGTGCCTACACCGACTAGAGAGGAACTTAATGATGACGATCATGATCAAGTTACCACTGAACTTCGTAGGTCCACAAGGACACGTTCCGCACCAGAGTGGTACGGCAACCCTGTTCTGGAAATCATGTTGTTGGACAACGGTGAACCTTCGAACTATGAAGAAGCAATGGCGGGTCCAGATTCCAACAAATGGCTTGAAGCCATGCAATCCGAGATAGGATCCATGTATGAAAACAAAGTATGGACTTTGACAGACTTGCCCGATGATCGGCGAGCGATAGAAAATAAATGGATCTTTAAGAAGAAGACGGACGCGGATGGAAATGTTACCATCTATAAAGCTCGACTTGTCGCTAAGGGTTATCGACAAGTTCAAGGAGTTGACTACGATGAGACCTTCTCACCCGTAGCGAAGCTGAAGTCCGTCCGAATCATGTTAGCAATTGCCGCATTCTACAATTATGGGATATGGCAAATGGACGTCAAAACGGCATTCCTTAACGGCTTTCTTAAGGAAGAATTGTATATGATGCAGCCGGAAGGTTTTGTCGATCCTAAGAATGCTAACAAAGTATGCAAGCTCCGGCGCTCAATCTATGGGCTGGTGCAGGCATCTCGGAGTTGGAACATTCGCTTTGATGAGATGATCAAAGCGTTTGGGTTTACACAGACTTATGGAGAAACCTGTGTTTACAAGAAAGTGAGTGGGAGCTTTGTAGCATTTCTCTTATTATATGTGGATGACATACTATTGATGGGAAATGATATAGAATTCTTGGAAAGTATAAAGGCCTACTTGAATAAGTGTTTTTCAATGAAGGACCTTGGAGAACCTGCTTACATATTAGGCATCAAGATCTATAGAGATAGATCGAGACGCCTCATAGGTCTTTCACAAAGCACATACCTTGACAAGATATTGAAGAAGTTCAATATGGATCAGTCCAAGAAGGGGTTCTTGCCTGTATTGCAAGGTGCGAGATTGAGCACGGCTCAATGCACGATCACGGCAGAAGATAGAGAAAAGATGAGTGTCATCCCCTATGCCTCGGCCATAGGGTCTATTATGTATGCCATGCTGTGTACCAGACCTGATGTAAACCTTGCCGTAAGTTTGGTAGGAAGGTACCTAAGTAATCCCGGCATGGAACACTGGCAGCGATCAAGAATATCCTAAAGTACCTGAAAAGGACTAAGGATATGTTTCTCATTTATGGAGGTGACGAAGAGCTCGTCGTAAAGGGTTACGTCGATGCTAGCTTCGACGCAGATCTGGATGACTCTAAGTCACAAACCGGATACGTGTATATTTTGAATGGTGGGGCAGCCAGCTGGTGCAGTTGCAAGCAAAGCGTCGTGGCGGGATCTACATGTGAAGCGGGGTACATGGCGCTTCACATGAAGCAATCTGGATGAAGGAGTTCATTGCCGACCTAGGAGTTATTCCCAATGCATCGGGGCCGATGACTCTCTTCTGTGACAACACTGGAGCTATTGCCCTTGCCAAGGAGCCCAGGTTTCAGAAGAAGACCAGGCACATTAAGCGTCGCTTCAACTCCATTCGTGAAAATGTTCAAAATGGAGACATAGATATTTGTAAAGTGCATACGGATTTGAATGTCGCAGATCCGTTGACTAAACCTCTTCCACGAGCGAAACATGATCAACACCAGAACTCTATGGGTGTACGATTCATCACAATGTAACTAGATTATTGACTCTAGTGCAAGTGGGAGACTGTTGGAAATATGCCCTAGAGGCAATAATAAAATGGTTATTATTATATTTCCTTGTTCATGATAATTGTCTATTGTTCATGCTATAATTGTGTTATCTGGAAATCGTAATACATGTGTGAATGCATAGACTATAACATGTCCCTAGTGAGCCTCTAGTTGACTAGCTCGTTGATCAATAGATGGTTACGGTTTCCTGACCATGGACATTGGATGTCACTGATAATGGGATCACATCATTAGGAGAATGATGTGATGGACAAGACCCAATCCTAAGCATAGCACTAGATCGTGTAGTTTGTTTGCTAAAGCTTTTCTAATGTCAAGTATCATTTCCTTAGACCATGAGATCGTGCAACTCCCGGATACCGTAGGAATGCTTTGGGTGTACCAAACGTCACAACGTAACTGGGTGGCTATAAAGGTGCACTACAGGTTGGATTGGCACAAATCGAGACTGGGATTTGTCACTCCGTATGACGGAGAGGTATCTCTGGGCCCACTCGGTATTGCATCATCATAATGAGCTCAATGTGACTAAGTAGTTAGTCACGGGATCATGCATTACGGAACGAGTAAAGTGACTTGCCGGTAACGAGATTGAACGAGGTATTGGGATACCGACGATCGAATCTCGGGCAAGTAACGTACCAATTGACAAAGGGAATTGTATACGGGATTACTTGAATCCTCGACATCGTGGTTCATCCGATGATATCATCGAGGAGCAAGTGGGAGCCAACATGGGTATCCAAATCCCGCTGTTGGTTATTGACCGGAGAGTCATCTCGGTCATGTCTACGTGTCTCCCGAACCCGTAGGGTCTACACACTTAAGGTTCGGTGACACTAGGGTTGTAGAGATATTAGTATGCGGTAACCCGAAAGTTGTTCGGTGTCCCGGATGAGATCCCGGACATCACGAGGAGTTCCGGAATGGTTCGGAAGTAAAGATTTGTATATAGGAAGTCCAGTTTCGGCCACCGGGAAAGTTTCGGGGGTCACTGGTATTGTACCGGGACCACCGAAGGGGCCCGGGGGTCCACCGGGTGGGGCCACCTGTCCCAGAGGGCCCCATGGGCTGAAGTGGGAAGGGAACCAGCCCCTGGTGAGTTCTTGCGCCCCCCATGGGCCTCCCCCTGCGCCTAGGGTTGGAAACCCTGGGGGTGGGGGGCGCCCCACCTGACTTGGGGGGCAAGTTCCCCCCTTGGCCGCCCCCCCCCTTGAGATTGGATCTCTAGGGGCCGACGCCCCTCAGGCCCCTATATAAAGGGGGGAGGGAGGCGAAGCCCTGCAGAGATCCCCGCTGCTTCCACCACCACACCGTCGTGCTGCTGGATCTCCATCAACCTCTCCTTTCCCCTTGCTGGATCAAGAAGGAGGAGACGTCTCTCCCAACCGTACGTGTGTTGAACGCGGAGGTGCCGTCCGTTCGGCGCTAGGATCATCGGTGATTTGGATCACGACGAGTACGACTCCATCAACCCCGTTCTCTTGAACGCTTCCGCGCGCGATCTACAAGGGTATGTAGATGCACTCCTCTCTCTCGTTGCTAGATGACTCCATAGATTGATCTTGGTGATGCGTAGAAAATTTTAAATTTCTGCTACGATCCCCAACAGCTTATGTGTGGTGGGGCTGGTTCTTGGGCAAGTACAACCGTGGTTCTATCTGCATCGACAGGTAGCACGATCTTTTCTGAAGACCGTGTTTTTACTCCCACAGATACTGCCATCACTCCCTCCAATTGAAATGGCTGATAAACAAGAAAAGTAATTGAATGTACAGACATTGTAAGATAGACAGGTGCAACGGATAGTAGGGAAGAAAACAGGGCATGAAATAATTCACATTTATGTTGTCTAAGCAAATAGAATAGCAGGACATAATTTCACATATATGATGGCTAATTAAACATGATAGCATGACACAATTTCACATGTATGATGGCTAACTAAACAGGATAGAATGACATACTTCAAAATATGATGACTATGTAAACATGATGACATGATATAACTATGCGATGTGTCTATTAAAGTGGTTGGCATGCCATAAATCACAAACATGCCGTCGATGGAAACATGATGGCATGATATAATTCACGGATAGGATGACATAACTTAAAATATGATGACTATGTAAACAGGATGAGATGATATAACTATATTATGTCTTTAGAAAATGGGTTGGCATGCCATAATTCAGATACATGCTATCTATGTAAACATCATGGCATGCCATAATTCAAATATATGATTTATATACTAAGGAAGTGAGCAGAGGGCAATCGCATATATGATGTGTTAACTAAGGAGATGGCATTAAATATTGTGTATATGATGTAAAAACTAAGCATTGCAATACAACATATGCATTATATGAGTAATATAACCCTGCCAAGTTTGAGCATACACCTCAGGGGGATAATAGGACTGGTCATCTGCCTCTGAATCCTCCTCTAAAGAGCTATCTGTAACCAGCAAGATATCTGCTTCAGCAGGTAGCATTGTCTGCTCTGAAGACCTTGTTTTCACTCCAGATTTCTCCATCACCAATTCAAATGGCTGATGCACAGGAAGAGCAGTTGAATATCAAACATTGTCGACAAAAGCAATGAGAAATACAAAAAAAGGACGGCATGATATAATTCACATATATGACGCTTGCCTAAACAGCATGGCATTGCATAATTCACATACATAATGCCTTGCAACAAGATAACATTGCATAATTCACATATATAATGTCTTGCAACAAGATGGCATTGCATAATTCACATATATGGTAATTAGACACTAAACAGGTGGCATTCACACAAAGCATGTCTAAACTAAGCAAATGACATAGCAATGCAAGATACCATACGCACGATATGAGCAACATAACCCTGCCATCTGAGGAGCTATCGGTAACCAGCAAGACATGCGCTTCGTCAGATAGCATTGTCTGCTCTGAAGACCTTGTTTCCTCTCCAGATTTTTCCATGACCGTGCCGAATGGCTGATGCATAGGAAGAGTAATTGAATGTATTAAAATTGTTGACAAATTTAACACGTAATAAAAAAATGATGGCATGATATAATTCACATATAAGATGACTAGCTAACCAGGGTGGCATTGCAAAATTCACATATATGATGCCTGGCTAGACAAGATGGCATTGCATGATTCACATATACGATAAAGAAACTAAACAGATGGCATTGACACAAAGCATGTCTAAACTAAGCAGATGACATCTTTAATGTATACAGTAAGCAATGCAAGGCACCATATGCATGATATTACCAACATCAGCATGCCAAGTTAGAGCGAAGACCTCATGGGGTAAATAGGAGTGGTCTTCTCCTTCTGAATCCCCCTCAGAACAGTTATCTTCCTCTTGATACGATCCGAAACGGGTGGAGGGGTGGCTGCCTTTGCGCCCACCATGGAACGACGTCTGCATGAAATTTTATTGCCACACAAGGCTCGTCTCTTTTGCTCTACATGATCAATTCCATTGTGTACAATAACTGGCATGCATAGGAATAAAACATAGTGAGATTATGTAAGGAGTGCATGCACAAATCCAGAGTGATGGTAGCAAATTGTGGATAGACCCAAAACCAATGATAGCAGGCAGATAATAGCTTTAGTTAAAAAATACAGATAATGGTCCTTTAATGTTTGTTTGCACCCAACATGAAACTCATAGTAGACACCGGAGATTAACCAGATAGTAGACAGATAGTACTGATTGCTGCCCCAATATGTACCCCACAACCATTTAAAAACTCTAGTTTTAGCATTAGTTTGGACCTGACTCGGAGTCTAATAGGTGAACACGACGATAATGTAGCATGTCATCATATTAAGCGACACATAACGTAAGAAGACACGGAAGAGTGCGACCTCTCTTGCGGACCCGTGTAGTCCTCAAGGTCATCTGCTCAGTTGATGATGGTAGTGCAGTTGCCGTGGCTGCCGGCGGCGGGGAAGAAGATCTGAGGCGGCGAAAGACAGTCTGGAGAGCGGATCCCTGCTGTGGTGAACCTTTCCGTCGTTGGATCAGCTGAGCTGGGGTGGAACACAGCGCCGCAGGAGCAGGACAAACCACACAAGGTTTTCTTTGACACATATCTGTAACAGAAGTAATTGAGTAAGGGCTTGTTTGAATTTGAGGATTCTAACAATGCAGGGATAGGAAATAGACAGGAATAGGATAGGAATGCACGTGCAAAACAGAGAATTTAAAAACACAGGATTTCTGCCAATCTGGGTGTTTGATTCACAACAATTGGAGATCACAGGATGCAAAAAAGCATGGTGAGATTAAGTCAAACCACAAGAAAATGTACGGTTATAATTCTATTATGCTACTATCTCTTAGTCTTGTGCTTGATGAATAGGAATATGAAAAGGAGGAGAAGTGGAAATTAGAATTCCTACGGTTTTTCTTTCAAGGAGACACTAAAGGAACAAATCCTATAGTTTTCCTTTGCTCCATTCCTTTGCACCAAATTCAAGAAAAGTAGTACCATAGGAAACTTTCCAATTCCGTGTTTTTCATTCACTTTTCCTTTGGACCCAGGCCACTGCTATACTAGCTCAACTCCCAGGTCCATCGACAAATGCACAACTCAAACGCGCAGAGATAAATAATGATGGCGTTCAAGAGAGTCCATCACGGATAGCTAAGTTGCCTGGTACCTCACTGCTTGTCATATAGTAGGATAAAATAATCGTATTTTCCGTTACTACGAGTGCTCAGTGAACAATATATATAACATGTAGAGTAAAAAAGAGATGCAACAAGTGTACATCCTCTTTGGCGAAGCCATGTCGATCTCAGCGTGATTGGGTTGGCCGGTGAGGATGCTCTGGTTGACTTGGCTGTCGGAGGAGGGGAAGAAGATCTTAGGCGTCTGGAGATGGAGCCCGAGGTACTGCTCCGCTGTGATGGAGGGTTTCGTCGTTGGAGCAGCTCCGGTGAGTTGTACGACGCCGAGGCTGAAGCAGGACAAGATAGACAACGAACAACGTTAACCTGAGTGGAATTCTAATAGCATCTCCAATACATGACGTAAAATACATAACCACAAAGTGCTAGATGTAAAATTCATCAGCCGCTCATCTCTGAACTTAACTGTTGAAACTGAATTTAACTGTCGAAACTGAACTTAACTGTCGAAACTGAACTTAACTGTCGAAACTGAATTTTGCTGTCGAAACTGAACGCACTAGCAAGGTGAGGCTACACGTCGGTCGACTGACTTTTTCATCTCTGGTCAGTCGATTTTGCAGCCGTTGGATACGAAATCAAGGGCCTACGGTTCATCTTCAACCTCCACCCCCTGAGCCGCCAGCCACCACCGGCCAAACAGCAGCCCCACGCCGCCCGCGGCCGGCGGTGCGCCGCCCCGCCCACCTCGAAAACACTCCCCACCGCCGATCCGCCGCCGCCCCGGCCATCCCTTTAGGCCCCCCCGTGCCGAGCATTTCTCCGGCGATCCCCACGCCAACGCCCCGCCACCGCCGGCGACCACTGCCCCGTCCTGAACCCTAAGACAGATAGTGGGGTACCTCTCCGGCAAGCCCCCCTCCCCGCTGCGGCTGGTTCTTCCTTCACCCCGGCGAGCCCCCCCCAACCCCTGAAAATCGACTGACCCAAAAGTCGATTCAGTCGACTGAAGTGTAGCTAAATCGGAGCAGCATCGCAAGCAAGAGCAAGAGCGAGAGCAGCAACGCGAGCAAGAGCAATAGCAAGAGCAGACCAGGCAGGGGACCGAGAGCAAGAGCAGAGCAACAGCGCGAGTGAGAGCTAAAGCAGCAGCAGCTCCTACTGATGTGGACGTCGCCGCCGAGGGAGCGACGCCGTGGAGGAAGTGGCCGGCGACGCCGCCGTGGATGGAGCCGCGCCGTGTCGGCTCGGGACCGAGCGCCGGCAGCACCGTGAGATCGAATCAAGAAGAAAATGCGGCGATTAGTGTACAACCTCTTTGGTGGCGCCGATTAGGCCGCAGCTTCATCCGAGGAAACGGTGATGATGATGCTCTTCCGGTGGTGCAGGTGAAGACGGCGGTGTGGGAATGGAGGTGGCGCAAAAGACGAGGGGAACATCGGGGCAGCTCCTTGGAGGTTGAGGACGGGGTGACTGAACCGGCGGGACAATGAGATCGACGACGGATCCTCATTCGGTACGGTGGATGAGGGACGTCGAGGTGTTGTTGTGGACGACGTCGTCGGGGAAGAGGCTCCGGCTGGGTGGCGGACGGAGCAGGGTGTGGGGTTTCGTCGCGGGTTTTCGCGGCCTCGGTGTACGAATGGGTGGGCGGATGGGATGGCAGTGGGGAACCATGGCTTAGAGACGCGCTTGTCCGAAATGTGGGGTAAGTTACGGAAGTACCCCCACCGATTTGAGGCGGTTCTTTCGGTTCAGGGGTACCACCGGCATTTCACGTGTCGGGATTTCACAGGAGGTGGGAGTTTTCGCGCGCGTTGTAATTTCGGAATAGCAAGGCGCGGGTTGAGATGGAGGGAGTTGTCGGAGCACAACGAGACAAAGATATATCTTAAATATTTCGGGCTAACAAGGCGCGGGTTGAAGTGGCGGGAGTTTCGCAGCATGATAGACATAGACGCTAGCTTGAATTTTCGGCATAACAAGGCGCGGCTTGAAATTTCGGAAGAACAAGCTTAACGTGTACCAAAAAAAACAATTTGCACCTCAACACGCACAACACACACACAAACACCATTTAGACTAGAGTAAGGTACACGTGCATTGCACGCATGAGATTTGGCAACCAAATTATGAATAAATACCACATTATAGCATGCAAGCTTTGAGTCATATATGCATGATGTAGATGTTCGTTTAATTCTTATAGTTCATTTCATTCAAAATCATCTAGTTTTTATAAGAAAGCTAATCTATTTTAAGATTCATGGAATTGTGCGTCGTAAGACATAAAGTAAAAACAAATAATGGCAAATCATGTAGAAAAACATTTGGGCAATTCTGATATGGAAGATTTCTAGAACAAATAAGAAGTGCTTGTGTTTTGATGTTTGTGCATTATGCTTAAGTTCAACCATGGAGTCTTCTAGATTATACATGTGGCGAAATCTAGTGGAATCTAGATGATATCCAACGGCTAGTAGTGCTCAAATTTGCCATCTTTCGACCATCGGATTCGCCTCATCCAACGACCATCTTTCAAAGTTAAAGTTACCCGCACACAATATAAAAAAATATAAAATATAATATATATATATAGGGGTATAGATATAGATATGTGATGCGAAAGCCGCCCATCATCTCCAATTAGAATAGTGTGTCCATGCACAGATGCGACGTGGCCAAATGATGTCTGCCATCGGTATCTCAAATTCAAATCACTCTGACCTTGTTCAACGTGTATACATTACAACATGCTCGTTTCCAAACCACACCGCGCAGATCTCCGTTATATTCATGCATGCATGGGTTTCAAACATCAGGATCTCTTATTCAAATATTTGAATTCAACTTTACATTGATTATGACCTCACCTATTCTTTTACACCCACACAGTAGTCTTCTCTTTATAATTGTACCACTAACTTTCTCTCGTGCATGCATGCACACACACTACCAGTCAGCATTATCCATCGCACGCATGCAATCTTTTTCTTCAGGTCGGTCTCCCATGAAGGCACACACCCACACAGATCCCCCTCTCCATCATATCGGGCATTCTTTATCTCTCACGCGTGGATGCGCAACGATCGATGTTCCTCTATGCATGTGTGTATATAGCTAGGTCTTTCATAGTTTTCCACACAAACCGATCGATCGATATATCCAGTGAGGTCTCACCCTCTTTCGCACGTCCACATCGATCAATCTATACCTCTCTATATAGGATTAACATATATAGCTAATACACCCACATTAATTATATATCCAATGTACCCCTCTCATCATCCATGCCTTCCGCTTCATCTCTCAGACGCGTGCACAATGGCGAAGACAGGGGGCAGTAAGGGCCCTGCCCCCTCCCCCCTAACATCACTATATATCGAGGCTAATATGAATGTGATCATTAGACAATTGCTACTAAAAATGGTTTAAGTTCATGAATTGACCCTCCTCGTAAAGGATTAGCAATGCTTGGCCCCCTAGCTCATTTATTTTTCATGGCTCCGCCACTATGCGCAACAGCGCACGTGTTCGCCCCTCTCTCTAAATATCGATCTCGCACGTGTGCATTCCTTCATAGTCTCCCTCCACTCGGCCCCTCGCACCATCTTCTAGCCCCCCACCGGATTTTTCCACATGTACAATCTAGCAGACTCCATGGTTGAACTTTAGCATAATGCACAAACCTCAAAACAACAGTGGTTCTCTTTTGTTCTAGAATCTTCCGTATCATAACTGCCCAAACTTTTTTCCAGTTGAATTGCCATTATTTGTTTTTACTTTATGCTTTACAACGCACAATTCCATGAATCATAAAATAGATTAAGGGCTTCTTTGATTCAAAGGATTCTCAAAGGAATTTTGGAGGATTCTAATCATTAGGAATTTTTCCTATCTTGGTTGTTTGATTCGTAGGATTGTAAACCATAGGAATTTTTCCATATGATTCATTTGCACTAGATTTCATAGGAAACATCCCATCCACTCAAACCTCTTTGAAAGAATTCTGCGTTTTTTCTATGCACAATCAAACACTCGTACAATCCTGTAGAATTCAAGACGACATTCCACTATAATCCCATGTTTTTCCTATTCCCGCGTTGTTAGCTTTTTTATAAAAACTAATTGATTTTGAATGAGATGAACTATAAGAATTAAACGAAGGGCTACATCAGGCATATATGACTCAGAGCTTACATGCTATAGTGTGGTAATTATTCATAATTTGGTTGCACAATCTGATGCGTGCAATGCACGTGTACCTTACTAGTACTTCGAGTATGTGCAAAACACGTAAATTAGAATACCAATGGCACGCTACACAGTGTCTCTCTTACAGTTCATGAAGGCGTTGTCGCGACCTCCTTGCGTGGATTGATCACAGTACCGTGCTGCTGGTTCCAGAAGAATGTACTCGTCCTCCCTGAGCCATACTGGTGGTACATGCACGAAGCGAAGATGTGCACGCACGCCACGCACGCACTCATTCCCTCGCACGCACACGCGGGTACACGGGCGGACGCAATTTTGTACCAAGATCCACCTCATGTGATAATTTGACGCGTGTAAAGTCGTTCACTTCGTTGATGGTCAATTAATACAGCGCATGCAAATTGAGTGGACGTGAGGGCGGAAGAAAGACATTATTACTCCACTGCGCGCATGCGAGTAGTTAAATCGTGGGTTGCTAGTAGTACTTCCATTGGTCTCCTTCGTATATTGTGCCAATTTTTGACAGTAACATAATATTTACGCATTTGAGCTGTGTAGTAGTTGAAATTTATGTTCCGCTAAACTCATCGGGAGCCGTTTCGGGCCTCGAAACCAAAACCATCAATTAATCTTTACCTTGTTCCCATCACATTCGAAAGCCTGCTCACACCTACTAGTACGTACCAAACCTGAACGTGTTCCCACTATGCAGGTATTAGTACTAGTGCTAGTACTTAGTTATAAAAAGGGGAACTACCTAACCGAAAATTACTCTACCTTTCCTCCTCATAAGCGCTTCTTCTTCTTCCGTCGTTGCCATGCCCGGTGAGCAGAGCTCTAGGTCGAGAACTGCTCGTAACAAGGGAGCGGCAACCAAGGCTGCAGAAAAAAAAGAGAGGGCTCGCCGCCACGCAGAGACCTCGAAAGATCTCTCACGGGCAGGCGATGGCTCCCAGGAGCGCCCTAGCCGCGGAGGCGAACATGCCGAGCCGGCGGAGCTGGAGTCGTTATCCCTCGACGGCATGCCCAATCAGCTCAATAAGCAGAAGGAGTTCATCCAAGGCTTGATGGAGTTGCTGAAGGAGAGCCTCGACGACATGCCCGCTGAGCTCAATCAGCTGAGGGAGTTGACCGCCGGCTTGGTGATGCTGCTGAAGAAGAGCATTGCCTCGGAGAAGAAGGCGACCGGCGAAATCCTGCGACTTCAGGAGGACAAGGCGAAGCTCTGCCACGAGATCGACTTGTTGAAGGAGAAGAACGCCGGCTGGAAGAAGCTGCATGAGAATAGTAGTTCCTCGATGAAGATGTTGCAGGCCCTCGTCATGGAACAGAAGGAGGAGTTGGCGAAGCTCCGCATCGAGCACCCGGCTGCTGTCAAGGTACGTAATGCGGCCGTGGAACAGATGATGAAGGCTCGCGTCGAGAAATCCCGCGTCATGGACAGAATGAAGAAGATGGCGGAGGAGACACGCAAGGAGATGGAGGTCATGGAGGCGATGAAGAAGCAGTTACGACTCCGCGGCGAATTAGATCATTTGGGGTGATAATCTTCCTTCTTCTTTTGCTCCTATGTTTCATCTTTTGCTTCGGGTGTTTCGCCGCACGTGTCATGTTCTCTGCGAAGCATGAATAGAACAACGGTTTTTTTGAGGGAATGAATAGAACAATGCTAACAATGAGATGACTAGCAAATTAGATCATTTTTATCGCCATATGGCACTGGGCTGCCGTGTTTCGTGCTCCTCCGTCGCAGTACTACTCCAGTGGAAAACTTGAGTATACCGCACGGTTCTTTGCTCCTCCTCGATCAGGTCGTCGGCGCATTTATACGAGCAGTCAAATCACAAGGCCCCGCCTTCCAGCAGTAATGAGCCGTCAAATCACAAAGGCCCTCGCCTCTCATGAAACCGACCAAGCTAGACTGCCCCGCCCTCTAGCCTTTTAAGAAATGTATACTTTTGTACAACAGTAGTATCGATGGATTGCGCCATGGAGCAAAACTTGAAATTAAAAAAAAGGTGGTACATATAGAGAGCGCTCGTCGCCAAATTATGCATATAGTACTATTAAAAAGGCTAGTCACAATAATGGTGTCCAACACAACCCACCCCTCAAATAAAACTAAGAGGGTGCTTGGATACGTTTTAGTCCCATGACTAAAAGTAGTGGGACTAAAACATGCTAGCCTCACCCATGCTTGGATCCAAATACTAAAAAGGCTAAAATCAAGTTAATGAGCAATTATTATCCTCCAAACCCTTCAATCCAGAACTCGCATGTGTTAAAGGAGAGGAGTTAAATGCGTAGAGAGAGGACTAATTCACATTTTAGTAGGGGTACCCCTGACTAAATTTTTTTAGTCCCAAGACTAGTTTTAGCCCCTCTTTAGTCAGGGGTGCTTGGAACTTTAGCCTCTTAAAGAGACTATTTTTAGTCAGACTAAAATAAGTCCCTTGGATCCAAGCACCCTCTAAGCATCCTGGAATTCTTTGATAAAACTAAGCACCCTGAAATTCTATGACAACTAAACTGCTGGCTATATGATGTTGGCCATATATATTATACGTATATAATGTGAAGAAACAAGTGGTAGTACTATACCAACTAAAAGATGAAATGTAAGAAATACTAGTATGTACGTACTGAAGAGTTAAAGTAACGAGAAGAAACATAACATAGTTCTGCTGGGGGCTCAGCACAACACACCCCTCAAATTAAATTAAGCACACCTAAAATTAAACTTTGCAACTATTCCGGTAGACACTGCATTAGAACCACCATGAGCAATGACACTGCCACCTTACTCGGAGTCCTCGTCCACGTCCTCGACTTCGTCCTTGTCCCTCTTCCTCTTGGCCGATACTTCTTTGCTTGAACCGCACACTTGGCTGTTGCTCTTCATCCAACCCTTGTAGATATTGAAGCAAAGGTAGCCATCCATTGCAGCGTAGTGGATGTGGTCTATATCTAGTACATTCTGTTGCCATGCATGACGATGAAACGTGTATGGAGGTTTCTCCAGTTTACGGTACGAAGGATGAACCATGGCTCCTGCCAGGGTCAGCATTGAAGGCTGACGAGAGGACACCAGCCGATTCTTCTGGAGCTCGAAGGTGTTGCCTACAACGAGGCCTATCCGACGTAGGACTTCTTTGTCGTTACCAAAGTCTACAGTAACGAATTTGACTAGGTTGCTCTCGAGGAAGTCCTTAAAATCCTGGCACTCAACATTGGCATGGCATATGTGGTAGACCAAGCATAAGTCATGCACGCAAACCTGGATCACGGCCGCTTCTTCCTCTCTTCATCCTTTAGAGCCTTCTCTCGTCCCAGGACTGTGGTGTACTCAACATCTAGCCCAACGACCCACTCATCATCTGAGTCTTCGAACATGCGTCTGAAGCGAGAAAGGCATCCTTTCACCGTCGCGGAAGAACGGGTGTAGATGACGTCGAACTCATCGCCGGTGATGGTTCTAACCTTGTACTCACCGCCGATCGTGGAGATTTGGGACGCCATGGATTAGGGAGGAGGGTTAGGATTAGTGGAACTGTCGTAATGTGAATGGACGGGACGACTAGGAGCGAACCGCCGTAGTATTGAAGGACGTGCGGGGACGAGTAGGAGCGAACTGCCAGCGTGCGAACGGCAGGGTAGTGGCTTTCCATTCTCCCATGATACGGGCTTCCGAGAGCCCTTGGATCTGAGATTGAACGGTTGCATGGCGTGATTCTAGACCTATGGGTGATTATCCTATCCTGGAGGGTTATTCTGCAAATTTTCAACAACTTAGCATGCGATCGTTTGATCTCAGATCCAAGGGCTGCCAGCAGCCCGTATCATGGTCGCGCCTACCACGACCGCCGCGTCACTCGCGCGGTCGCGCCCTTGGAGATTTAACACGGTGCGTTAGGCTATCTGATGTTGGCATGTCATACATAGTCATCACTTAGTCACTCATACTACAACAAGGTTGGCTATAAGGTTGGCTATAAGTGTATTTTTTTACTCCTCTCTATCTCTTTCTTCGTACTCCCTCCGTCCCATAATATAAGAACGTTTTTGACACTAGTGTAGTGCCAAAAACGTTCTTATATTATGGGACACAGGGAGTACTAGTATTTATTGCATTTGCCAAGGAGTGACCTCTTCCAATGAAATGGTGTTGCTAAGTTTGCTTCATTTAATTAGCTATAGACTCAAAATTGTCTTTTCACCTAGGTACACGCGCTTAGCACCGTTTCTTCCTTGGGTCACCAAACTAGTCTCTCTCTTCTTGATTAACTTGCCACATCAGACTTTATGCCTATGTGGCAAGCTTAAGCACCTGTAGGAGCAAGTAAAAGTAAGTGCAATAGTGCGCTTTACATGGAATTTTTGCATATGTGGAGGAAAGAGAGGCAAGGAAAAAGTGGAGAAGTGAGCTCTCATGCAAGAGCCAGCCTCTACTACATGGTGGAGCTTTGGGAGAGGCACGTGTATGGAGGTGGTCAGGAATCGGGAGACTCACGCCGGTCGTAGCGCCGCAGTTAAAATGATAATGGCAAGTCAAATCACGGGGCCCCACCTGTCCAGCAGTAACTCACTGTCAAATCACACAACCCTACGTTTGCAGCAGCCTACTCCCTCGTCTTCTCGCGTCTCTGTCGAACCTACTAGGCGGAACTGCCCCGCCGCCTACCGCGCAGGAAAAGCCCCGCCCTCGACTTTTAAATAGTATACAGTATACTAATTTTGTATCCATGGATTGCGCCCGCGCCATGGAGCAAAGCGTCTAGAAAACGGCGGTACACATGTACGGAGTATACAGCACGCCCGTCGCGTTCGCGTCGCACCCCAGACGGTCGGTCGGTCTGGCACGCTGCTCTCCAAATGGAACGCGCGTCATATTGCGTTTGCACACACATGTGGGACGGCAATTGAGAAACGACCATAGGCACACTCCCCGGCCCCGCAAGTCGGGTGACTTAATAGAAGAGGGAGACGAGCGATAGTACTAGAGAAGTGTTGTACTACGTTGGTGCCTGGACGATCCCTGCAAGACACGGAAGATCAGTTCGTCCATGCATGTGACCAGACTCCAGCAGACACGCCTGGATTGGCTATCGTGTACATATCATGCAGGCTATGTTGTACATGGCTGTAGTTGTGGTGAGAAATCTAAGAAAAGGTTTCTTGTCATCTCGCAAAATTAGGTGTCATGTGCTTCGGATCACTGCGAGGGTTAAACAGCGACAACTGAGTTGAGCTAGTCATTGGGGGCACATGCACGAACAGTGACTACTCGGCTGCCATCTAGGTCAAGCCGGCTATGTTAATTAGGACATCTATCGACGGACCCCTTTTCTACGAGTTTATCTTTAATTTGAGCTTTGTTCCTCGTCTAGTTTGTTCGTCGGGATTCATGTTGTCTCCTTTGGGCAGTGAGGTTATGATTTCTTGTCATGTGGCATTTTTTCGTGTTATATGTTATAATCCGACGCTTCAGATCAAAATGACGACAACTGCACCTCCGGGCCACATGCATGAAGACTTCTCGACAGTCATTGACGAGGTCAAGCCGGCTCCGGTAGACAAAAGAAAACTAGTACTACTCCACTACATAGGCAGGAGCCTCCGCGCTTGCTTGCTAGTGTTGCTCTCTTCACACTGTCTCGGCCTCTCCAGATCTAAACACGACAGCGGTGGCCACACTCTCTCTCTCTGCTCACCGCTGGTCACAGATCCAGCCGGATCCTCTCCGCCGGGGAAGGTGAGAAGGTGCAACGTTCACGCGGTCGTCCTTCGCGACGGCTCTTACCCACTGCTGGGCGCGTCCCGATCAGCCTGCCTTGCCGTTCTCTCCCAAGCATCGCTGGCGAGGGAGGACCTCCGATCCCTTCTTCCTCGCTGCCGTAGTGTGGGCAGATCCGGCCTCCCGCCGCCCACCTAGCGACATCCCGGCGACCATCAGGTATAACTTCCTTCGAAACCGGCCTTGCTCTACTTTCCTGAGCTCCTGACATCGCTGCATTTGTATCCTTTACTATTTCTCAAACAAGGAAGAAATGGGGTGGGGGTGGGGGAGGATTTGTTACCTGAATCTAGGACTTGGTCGAAAGAGGAAATAATGGGGGCGAAAAGTAGCAGAGACTGGCTATCCAACTGGCTCTAGGTCTAATAGGGAAATAAAGGGAAACGCAATACAAACTCAATATAAACCCGATCTATTGGTTGAAAAAGGAAAGAAAGTGGGGACTGGGGGACAAGTCAACAGAGTAAGTCCAGCACTAGATTTGCTAGCCTCACACAGTATAAGGTGGCTATATCGAACAAAAATGGGACCAACCCAGATATCCTGTTCTGATGTTTGTTGCCCCGAGCCACTCTTATGTAATGCCACTGGTAAAATGTAGCAGTTGCACTGTTAAAAGTAAGGACACGTTAAACCAATGTTGTTTTCAATGTAATGCCTCCAGTAATATGAATCAATGGCACTTCTTTACATGTCCTGCTAAAATTTCCCATTAAGATAAGTTGGTTCTTTTCGTTAGAAATGCAACTGTCCTGGTCCGCCTACTCTCCCGTGCCCAAAGTAATGTCGTATTTAACGGTTGTCATAGTTAATCCTAATGCCCACACTAATATCTCAATGCCAGTGCTTTAGAAATTGCTACTGTCCTTGTAGGATTGCCATTCAGATAAGGAACATGCTTCTTTTCATTTGATGCATGTTTCATCACTTGTTAGTCACCCTCCTTTCCATCTTTTTTGTGCAAACAGAGATATACATTTCACGCTCGATCTTAGTTGAACTGCACAAATGATATCCAAATTATAGTTGAGCATTCCAGGAGCTTCACAACCAACCTTGATGTTGCTCAATTTTATTGCAACTAATGAAGAAGAAGCTCTGTGGGTTTCGTTTTCTGATGGAAATGGAACCGGGGCTGGAGCCCTTTTCTTAAAAAAAATTGAAGAAGAAGCTGCTACACTAGTGTAGAACCGGCCTTTATCACCGGTTCGTAAGGGCCTTTAGTGCCGGTTCTGCAACCGGCACTATGGAGTGGAGACTAAAGGCCCCCCCTTTAATACCGGTTTGGCACGAACCGGCGCTAACGTACCACCACGTGGCACGAGCCAGGCCCGGGTGCGTGTAGGACATTAGTACCGGTTGGTAACACCAACCGGTACTAAATGTTTGGGTGTGTTTTGGTTTTAATTTTTATTTTTCCTTTAGTTTTGTGTTTTCAATTTAATTTAGTGATTGTTTCACATTATAATGAGTTGTTAAATCATTAGGTGAAAGTACCGTAGATTAGTTTCGACTGGATGCATGTGGATCCTAGCTAAGTGATCAAGTATATGCCATATCCATATTACTTGATCACTTAGCTAGGATCCACATGCATCCAGTCGAAACTAATATGCGGTTTCTTTCAGAAATGATATAATAACTCATCATCATCATCATATTAATATAAAAACTCTTGCATCATATCATCACCAACAACAGTATATACTAGCTAGCAAAGATATCATCGAGTTCAACATGGTCATGATATTATAAGCGTTCATAACACCACAAAAGCAAATCACTCTTTGAGATTAAGTTCAGGACGAAGAACACGGACACGCATGAGAGGACAACAAGTACTAAGAGCATGATAACTAGCTAAATCACTCCTGCTGCTCTCTCTCAGGTAAAATAGCATAGAACATGTATAGCTCTCCTGATTCATCATATTGGAGCATGCAGATGAACCTGTCTCCTAATCGTGGGCTGCACTTCTGATTGCTTCCCCCTAGTACTTCTCTAGGATCGTTAACAATTTTGCTCCAATCTTTCAATATTAAGCATTCATCGCTTTCAGAAATCCTGAATGCACTCATGTGCACTGTAGGATATCTTGGCCGTAAGCTAACAATTGACATGTGACCTTTAGTCTCGATCCACTGAGGCACAACTGTCATCGGGAGTCCCTGTTGAAGAACATCGTATAGTAATTAATATCCTTAGCAATGAAAGTTTAGCTTGAAAAATAATGTATGCAAAAGATGCACTGAGGACTAATAGTAAAAATCTTACCATCTTTCCTAAATACATGTGACCGTAGTTCAATACGATCACTATTGGTCGCACGCTTTGAGTACTAAGATTTTCAAATTCAGGAAAATGATTTCTCTTAACAACATCAAGATCCTCAAGCCATGAAACATAATGACTTATCTCCTCGCAGTTTAGTTCAGCTCCGGGACAGTAGTAGGTCCTGTCTACCAAGCGCCGGACATGTTTGCTTGAATGGAAATAAGCTGTCAATAGAAATTAGTTGTCAACTATTTTTGAATAAACAATATCAAAGACATAAATATGGTTGAGAAACTCACATAATGGTAGAACTGGAGGCGTTTGCACATCGACCCAGATGTCCCTATTACCTTCAATATTATCTTCCGGACGAATATCAAAGGTGATAACCATATCAGCCTGAAATGCATAAGCCTTGCATAGTGCTTGCCAAGTTTTGCATTCAAAATAGGTGTACGTGTCTGCATTGTACAATTTGACGTTGAAAGTATAACCAGCATGCTCGGTATTCAGGTAAACTCTCTTTACCTACAAGTTTCCATAGCACTGAAACCTATCTTATCCAAGACAAAAATTCTTGCATGGCAGGGGATGCGCTAGTAGAATAGTGAAAATTTAAAATTATAAGTTGAAGCAAATGAAGCATATATAAGTCATGCTTAATTACGAAAAAAGACTTGTCGTTGTGACTTACTGTATCCACTTCGAAGGTCTCATCCAGTTTGATGCTGAAGCGCCTATCATCAACAAGGAAATTTCTGTCGCACAGGCCGCGCTGGTCTTCACAGAAATCGCACTTAATGAAATCTTTTTCATCGTAAGACGACATTTCCTATGTTCATATAGGTGAAACATTAAACACTTACTAGTTCTATTAATTCAACTAATTCAACTACTTAATTAGTTCAGCTAGTTCTATTAATTCAACTAATTCAACTAAGCATTGAATAAAAATAAACGTGTTCTATTAATTTTCTTACTAAAATAAAGTAGCTAGTTCCATATAGTAATATTTTAATTAGATCATCAAATCTCAGATATCTAAATTTTCTTACTAAAAATAAACTAGTTCTATTAATTCAACTAATTCAACTAAGAATTTACTAAAAATAAACTAGTTCTATTAATTTTCTTACTAAAATATATAAAGTAGCTATATATATAGTAATATTTTAATTAGATCATCAAATCTCATATACCTAAATTTTCTTACTAAAAATAAACTAGTTCTACTAATTCAACTAGTTCAACTAAGCATTTACTAAAAATAAACTAGTTATATTAATTCAACTAGTTTAAATAATCTCATATACCTAAATTTTCTTACTAAAAATAAACTTGTTCTATTAATTTTCATACTAAACATAAACTAGTTATAATAATTCAACTAGTTCAAATCTCATATATATACCTACTTAATATCTAGCTAATTCATCTAAAATTGACATTAATATTTAACATCTTTTCCATATAATTCGTCTAACATTAACATTCTAACATTCTTATCTACGTAATTTATCTAACATTAATCTAAACAACGGAAAACAGAAAATAAGTAAAAACAATACGTGTGTGTGTGTGTGTGTCTGTGTGTGTGTGTATGTGTGTGTATGTGTGTCTGTGTGTACGATTGGGGGGCGGCGTCACACGGGCGGCGGCGCGAGACGGCGATGCGACGGGGACGGCGCGATCGAGACGGCGATGTGGTACGGGGCGGCGGCGACGGCCGGGGGGGCGATGGCGGTGACGGAGACGACGGGCGGTGAGGGCGACGGCGGTGACGGCGACGACGGGCGGTGAGCGCGACGGCGGTGATGGCGACGACGGGCGGCGGGGGCGGCGAGGGCGGCGGCGATGTCGCGCGAAGTAGTTGGAGAAGAAGTGGTGGTCGATGAAACTGAATTTTTCGTAAGTGCCATATATATAGGAGGGGCCTTTAGTACCGGTTGGAGCCACCAACCGGTACTAAAGGCCAATTTTCGCCAGGCCAAGGGGCGGGAAACTGCCCCTTTAGTACCGGTTCATGGCTCCAACCGGTACTAAAGGCCCCCCTTTAGTACCGGTTGGAGCCACGACCCGGTACTAAAGGTGTGCGCTGGCGCAGGAGCGGTGCGGGCAAGTTTAGTCCCACCTCGCTAGCCGAGGGGCGCCAGCACCAGTTTAAAAGCCCCTGCGCGGCTGCTGTCTCGAACTCCTCTCTATAGCAGGCTTCTGGGCCTAACTTTGGCGCACTGCCCGTTGAGCCTTCTAGCCCTTCTGGGCCTGTATTTGCAAACCCTAGGGTTGGCACGCCCAGCGGGCAGCGCCCCAACAATTTTTTATATAATTTTCTTCTATTTATTTCCAAGTAGATTTTTTGCTGTATTTAGTTTCTTTGTGAATAAAAAAATATATAGTTTTCTTTTCTTTTCTGCATTATTTATTTTCTGCTATTCATTTTGTAGTGATTTTCAATTTCACCGTCATTTAGCTCTCTAAACAAATCGGTAAATGACTGAAAAACAGCTAATGATGTCAGAACGTGTTGGAAATTGATGACGTCGCTTTGAATGATGCATACTGAACGCAAAAATAGGCTGGAGTTCAAATAAGTTTAAAAAACATTGAAGTGCCCGTGTAACAGATGAGTTCTCGTCCGAAAGCCTGATACTCCGAAAGAGATTGTCCAGTTTGTACACGAGGTGCGTCCAGTTTTCGCCGTGACTCTCTCTACTCTTTTGCACATGCTATGCGGGGGAAATGATGATACCATGCCAAGTTCCAACATTTTCAGAGTTCATTTTGTAGTGATTTTCAGTTTCACCATCATTTAGCTCCCTAAACAAATCGGTAAATGACTGAAAAACAACAAATGATGTCAGAACATGTTGGAAATTGATGACGTCGCTTTGAATGATGCCTACTGAACGCAAAAATAGGCTGGATTTCAAATAAGTTTAAAAAACATTGAAGTGCCCGTGTAACAGATGAGTTCTCGTCCGAAACCCTGATACTCCGAAAGAGATTGTCCAGTTTGTACACGAGGTGCGTCCAGTTTTTGCCGTGACCCTCTCTACTCTTTTGCACATGCTATGCGGGCGAAATGATGATACCATGCCAAGTTCCAACATTTTCAGAGTTCATTTTGTAGTGATTTTCAATTTCACCGTCATTTAGCTCCCTAAACAAATCGGTAAATGACTGAAAAACAGCAAATGATGTCAGAACGTGTTGGAAATTGATGACGTCGCTTTGAATGATGCATACTGAACGCAAAAATAGGCTGGAGTTCAAATAAGTTTAAAAAACATTGAAGTGCCCGTGTAACAGATGAGTTCTCGTCCGAAAGCCTGATACTCCGAAAGAGATTGTCCAGTTTGTACACGAGGTGCGTCCAGTTTTCGCCGTGACCCTCTCTACTCTTTTGCACATGCTATGCGGGGGAAATGATGATACCATGCCAAGTTCCAACATTTTCAGAGTTCATTTTGTAGTGATTTTCAATTTCACCGTCATTTAGCTCCCTAAACAAATCGGTAAATGACTGAAAAACAACAAATGATGTCAGAACATGTTGGAAATTGATGACGTCGCTTTGAATGATGCATACTGAACGCAAAAATAGGCTGGAGTTCAAATAAGTTTAAAAAACATTGAAGTGCCCGTGTAACAGATGAGTTCTCGTCCGAAACCCTGATACTCCGAAAGAGATTGTCCAGTTTGTACACGAGGTGCGTCCAGTTTTCGCCGTGACCCTCTCTACTCTTTTGCACATGCTATGCGGGCGAAATGATGATACCATGCCAAGTTCAGACATTTTCAGAGTTCATTTTGTAGTGATTTTCAATTTCACCGTCATTTAGCTCTCTAAACAAATCGGTAAATGACTGAAAAACAGCAAATGATGTCAGAACGTGTTGGAAATTGATGACGTCGCTTTGAATGATGCATACTGAACGCAAAAATAGGCTGGAGTTCAAATAAGTTTAAAAAACATTGAAGTGCCCGTGTAACAGATGAGTTCTCGTCCGAAACCCTGATACTCCGAAAGAGATTGTCCAGTTTGTACACGAGGTGCGTCCAGTTTTCGCCGTGACCCTCTCTACTCTTTTGCACATGCTATGCGGGCGAAATGATGATACCATGCCAAGTTCCAACATTTTCAGAGTTCATTTTGTAGTGATTTTCAATTTCACCGTCATTTAGCTCTCTAAACAAATCGGTAAATGACTGAAAAACAGCAAATGATGTCAGAACGTGTTGGAAATTGATGACGTCGCT
Organism: Triticum aestivum; assembly: GCF_018294505.1. Lineage (NCBI taxonomy): Eukaryota > Viridiplantae > Streptophyta > Magnoliopsida > Poales > Poaceae > Triticum > Triticum aestivum. The sequence continues at coordinate 584,272,360 of NC_057802.1, read as the reverse complement.
TTGAATGATGCATACTGAACGCAAAAATAGGCTGGAGTTCAAATAAGTTTAAAAAACATTGAAGTGCCCGTGTAACAGATGAGTTCTCGTCCGAAACCCTGATACTCCGAAAGAGATTGTCCAGTTTGTACACGAGGTGCGTCCAGTTTTTGCCGTGACCCTCTCTACTCTTTTGCACATGCTATGCGGGCGAAATGATGATACCATGCCAAGTTCCAACATTTTCAGAGTTCATTTTGTAGTGATTTTCAATTTCACCGTCATTTAGCTCCCTAAACAAATCGGTAAATGACTGAAAAACAGCAAATGATGTCAGAACGTGTTGGAAATTGATGACGTCGCTTTGAATGATGCATACTGAACGCAAAAATAGGCTGGAGTTCAAATAAGTTTAAAAAACATTGAAGTGCCCGTGTAACAGATGAGTTCTCGTCCGAAACCCTGATACTCCGAAAGAGATTGTCCAGTTTGTACACGAGGTGCGTCCAGTTTTCGCCGTGACCCTCTCTACTCTTTTGCACATGCTATGCGGGGGAAATGATGATACCATGCCAAGTTCCAACATTTTCAGAGTTCATTTTGTAGTGATTTTCAATTTCACCGTCATTTAGCTCCCTAAACAAATCGGTAAATGACTGAAAAACAGCAAATGATGTCAGAACGTGTTGGAAATTGATGACGTCGCTTTGAATGATGCATACTGAACGCAAAAATAGGCTGGAGTTCAAATAAGTTTAAAAAACATTGAAGTGCCCGTGTAACAGATGAGTTCTCGTCCGAAACCCTGATACTCCGAAAGAGATTGTCCAGTTTGTACACGAGGTGCGTCCAGTTTTCGCCGTGACCCTCTCTACTCTTTTGCACATGCTATGCGGGTGAAATGATGATACCATGCCAAGTTCCAACATTTTCAGAGTTCATTTTGTAGTGATTTTCAATTTCACCGTCATTTAGCTCTCTAAACAAATCGGTAAATGACTGAAAAACAGCAAATGATGTCAGAACGTGTTGGAAATTGATGACGTCGCTTTGAATGATGCATACTGAACGCAAAAATAGGCTGGAGTTCAAATAAGTTTAAAAAACATTGAAGTGCCCGTGTAACAGATGAGTTCTCGTCCGAAACCCTGATACTCCGAAAGAGATTGTCCAGTTTGTACACGAGGTGCGTCCAGTTTTCGCCGTGACCCTCTCTACTCTTTTGCACATGCTATGCGGGCGAAATGATGATACCATGCCAAGTTCCAACATTTTCAGAGTTCATTTTGTAGTGATTTTCAATTTCACCGTCATTTAGCTCTCTAAACAAATCGGTAAATGACTGAAAAACAGCAAATGATGTCAGAACGTGTTGGAAATTGATGACGTCGCTTTGAATGATGCATACTGAACGCAAAAATAGGCTGGAGTTCAAATAAGTTTAAAAAACATTGAAGTGCCCGTGTAACAGATGAGTTCTCGTCCGAAACCCTGATACTCCGAAAGAGATTGTCCAGTTTGTACACGAGGTGCGTCCAGTTTTCGCCGTGACCCTCTCTACTCTTTTGCACATGCTATGCGGGCGAAATGATGATACCATGCCAAGTTCCAACATTTTCAGAGTTCATTTTGTAGTGATTTTCAATTTCACCGTCATTTAGCTCCCTAAACAAATCGGTAAATGACTGAAAAACAGCAAATGATGTCAGAACGTGTTGGAAATTGATGACGTCGCTTTGAATGATGCATACTGAACGCAAAAATAGGCTGGAGTTCAAATAAGTTTAAAAAACATTGAAGTGCCCGTGTAACAGATGAGTTCTCGTCCGAAACCCTGATACTCCGAAAGAGATTGTCCAGTTTGTACACGAGGTGCGTCCATTTTTCGCCGTGACCCTCTCTACTCTTTTGCACATGCTATGCGGGCGAAATGATGATACCATGCCAAGTTCCAACATTTTCAGAGTTCATTTTGTAGTGATTTTCAATTTCACCGTCATTTAGCTCTCTAAACAAATCGGTAAATGACTGAAAAACAGCAAATGATGTCAGAACGTGTTGGAAATTGATGACGTCGCTTTGAATGATGCATACTGAACGCAAAAATAGGCTGGAGTTCAAATAAGTTTAAAAAACATTGAAGTGCCCGTGTAACAGATGAGTTCTCGTCCGAAACCCTGATACTCCGAAAGAGATTGTCCAGTTTGTACACGAGGTGCGTCCAGTTTTCGCCGTGACCCTCTCTACTCTTTTGCACATGCTATGCGGGCGAAATGATGATACCATGCCAAGTTCCAACATTTTCAGAGTTCATTTTGTAGTGATTTTCAATTTCACCGTCATTTAGCTCTCTAAACAAATCGGTAAATGACTGAAAAACAGCAAATGATGTCAGAACGTGTTGGAAATTGATGACGTCGCTTTGAATGATGCATACTGAACGCAAAAATAGGCTGGAGTTCAAATAAGTTTAAAAAACATTGAAGTGCCCATGTAACAGATGAGTTCTCGTCCGAAACCCTGATACTCCGAAAGAGATTGTCCAGTTTGTACACGAGGTGCGTCCAGTTTTCGCCGTGACCCTCTCTACTCTTTTGCACATGCTATGCGGGCGAAATGATGATACCATGCCAAGTTCCAACATTTTCAGAGTTCATTTTGTAGTGATTTTCAATTTCACCGTCATTTAGCTCCCTAAACAAATCGGTAAATGACTGAAAAACAGCAAATGATGTCAGAACGTGTTGGAAATTGATGACGTCGCTTTGAATGATGCATACTGAACGCAAAAATAGGCTGGAGTTCAAATAAGTTTAAAAAACATTGAAGTGCCCGTGTAACAGATGAGTTCTCGTCCGAAACCCTGATACTCCGAAAGAGATTGTCCAGTTTGTACACGAGGTGCGTTCAGTTTTCGCCGTGACCCTCTCTACTCTTTTGCACATGCTATGCGGGCGAAATGATGATACCATGCCAAGTTCCAACATTTTCAGAGTTCATTTTGTAGTGATTTTCAATTTCACCGTCATTTAGCTCCCTAAACAAATCGGTAAATGACTGAAAAACAGCAAATGATGTCAGAACGTGTTGGAAATTGATGACGTCGCTTTGAATGATGCATACTGAACGCAAAAATAGGCTGGAGTTCAAATAAGTTTAAAAAACATTGAAGTGCCCGTGTAACAGATGAGTTCTCGTCCGAAACCCTGATACTCCGAAAGAGATTGTCCAGTTTGTACACGAGGTGCGTCCAGTTTTCGCCGTGACCCTCTCTACTCTTTTGCACATGCTATGCGGGCGAAATGATGATACCATGCCAAGTTCCAACATTTTCAGAGTTCATTTTGTAGTGATTTTCAATTTCACCGTCATTTAGCTCCCTAAACAAATCGGTAAATGACTGAAAAACAGCAAATGATGTCAGAACGTGTTGGAAATTGATGACGTCGCTTTGAATGATGCATACTGAACGCAAAAATAGGCTGGAGTTCAAATAAGTTTAAAAAACATTGAAGTGCCCGTGTAACAGATGAGTTCTCGTCCGAAACCCTGATACTCCGAAAGAGATTGTCCAGTTTGTACACGAGGTGCGTCCAGTTTTCGCCGTGACCCTCTCTACTCTTTTGCACATGCTATGCGGGCGAAATGATGATACCATGCCAAGTTCCAACATTTTCAGAGTTCATTTTGTAGTGATTTTCAATTTCACCGTCATTTAGCTCTCTAAACAAATCGGTAAATGACTGAAAAACAGCAAATGATGTCAGAACGTGTTGGAAATTGATGACGTCGCTTTGAATGATGCATACTGAACGCAAAAATAGGCTGGAGTTCAAATAAGTTTAAAAAACATTGAAGTGCCCGTGTAACAGATGAGTTCTCGTCCGAAACCCTGATACTCCGAAAGAGATTGTCCAGTTTGTACACGAGGTGCGTCCAGTTTTCGCCGTGACCCTCTCTACTCTTTTGCACATGCTATGCGGGCGAAATGATGATACCATGCCAAGTTCCAACATTTTCAGAGTTCATTTTGTAGTGATTTTCAATTTCACCGTCATTTAGCTCTCTAAACAAATCGGTAAATGACTGAAAAACAGCAAATGATGTCAGAACGTGTTGGAAATTGATGACGTCGCTTTGAATGATGCATACTGAACGCAAAAATAGGCTGGAGTTCAAATAAGTTTAAAAAACATTGAAGTGCCCGTGTAACAGATGAGTTCTCGTCCGAAACCCTGATACTCCGAAAGAGATTGTCCAGTTTGTACACGAGGTGCGTCCAGTTTTCGCCGTGACCCTCTCTACTCTTTTGCACATGCTATGCGGGCGAAATGATGATACCATGCCAAGTTCCAACATTTTCAGAGTTCATTTTGTAGTGATTTTCAATTTCACCGTCATTTAGCTCTCTAAACAAATCGGTAAATGACTGAAAAACAGCAAATGATGTCAGAACGTGTTGGAAATTGATGACGTCGCTTTGAATGATGCATACTGAACGCAAAAATAGGCTGGAGTTCAAATAAGTTTAAAAAACATTGAAGTGCCCGTGTAACAGATGAGTTCTCGTCCGAAACCCTGATACTCCGAAAGAGATTGTCCAGTTTGTACACGAGGTGCGTCCAGTTTTCGCCGTGACCCTCTCTACTCTTTTGCACATGCTATGCGGGCGAAATGATGATACCATGCCAAGTTCCAACATTTTCAGAGTTCATTTTGTAGTGATTTTCAATTTCACCGTCATTTAGCTCTCTAAACAAATCGGTAAATGACTGAAAAACAGCAAATGATGTCAGAACGTGTTGGAAATTGATGACGTCGCTTTGAATGATGCATACTGAACGCAAAAATAGGCTGGAGTTCAAATAAGTTTAAAAAACATTGAAGTGCCCGTGTAACAGATGAGTTCTCGTCCGAAACCCTGATACTCCGAAAGAGATTGTCCAGTTTGTACACGAGGTGCGTCCAGTTTTCGCCGTGACCCTCTCTACTCTTTTGCACATGCTATGCGGGCGAAATGATGATACCATGCCAAGTTCCAACATTTTCAGAGTTCATTTTGTAGTGATTTTCAATTTCACCGTCATTTAGCTCTCTAAACAAATCGGTAAATGACTGAAAAACAGCAAATGATGTCAGAACGTGTTGGAAATTGATGACGTCGCTTTGAATGATGCATACTGAACGCAAAAATAGGCTGGAGTTCAAATAAGTTTAAAAAACATTGAAGTGCCCGTGTAACAGATGAGTTCTCGTCCGAAACCCTGATACTCCGAAAGAGATTGTCCAGTTTGTACACGAGGTGCGTCCAGTTTTCGCCGTGACCCTCTCTACTCTTTTGCACATGCTATGCGGGCGAAATGATGATACCATGCCAAGTTCCAACATTTTCAGAGTTCATTTTGTAGTGATTTTCAATTTCACCGTCATTTAGCTCCCTAAACAAATCGGTAAATGACTGAAAACAGCAAATGATGTCAGAACGTGTTGGAAATTGATGACGTCGCTTTGAATGATGCATACTGAACGCAAAAATAGGCTGGAGTTCAAATAAGTTTAAAAAACATTGAAGTGCCCGTGTAACAGATGAGTTCTCGTCCGAAACCCTGATACTCCGAAAGAGATTGTCCAGTTTGTACACGAGGTGCGTCCAGTTTTCGCCGTGACCCTCTCTACTCTTTTGCACATGCTATGCGGGCGAAATGATGATACCATGCCAAGTTCCAACATTTTCAGAGTTCATTTTGTAGTGATTTTCAATTTCACCGTCATTTAGCTCTCTAAACAAATCGGTAAATGATTGAAAAACAGCAAATGATGTCAGAACGTGTTGGAAATTGATGACGTCGCTTTGAATGATGCATACTGAACGCAAAAATAGGCTGGAGTTCAAATAAGTTTAAAAAACATTGAAGTGCCCGTGTAACAGATGAGTTCTCGTCCGAAACCCTGATACTCCGAAAGAGATTGTCCAGTTTGTACACGAGGTGCGTCCAGTTTTCGCCGTGACCCTCTCTACTCTTTTGCACATGCTATGCGGGCGAAATGATGATACCATGCCAAGTTCCAACATTTTCAGAGTTCATTTTGTAGTGATTTTCAATTTCACCGTCATTTAGCTCTCTAAACAAATCGGTAAATGACTGAAAAACAGCAAATGATGTCAGAACGTGTTGGAAATTGATGACGTCGCTTTGAATGATGCATACTGAACGCAAAAATAGGCTGGAGTTCAAATAAGTTTAAAAAACATTGAAGTGCCCGTGTAACAGATGAGTTCTCGTCCGAAACCCTGATACTCCGAAAGAGATTGTCCAGTTTGTACACGAGGTGCGTCCAGTTTTCGCCGTGACCCTCTCTACTCTTTTGCACATGCTATGCGGGTGAAATGATGATACCATGCCAAGTTCCAACATTTTCAGAGTTCATTTTGTAGTGATTTTCAATTTCACCGTCATTTAGCTCTCTAAACAAATCGGTAAATGACTGAAAAACAGCAAATGATGTCAGAACGTGTTGGAAATTGATGACGTCGCTTTGAATGATGCATACTGAACGCAAAAATAGGCTGGAGTTCAAATAAGTTTAAAAAACATTGAAGTGCCCGTGTAACAGATGAGTTCTCGTCCGAAACCCTGATACTCCGAAAGAGATTGTCCAGTTTGTACACGAGGTGCGTCCAGTTTTCGCCGTGACCCTCTCTACTCTTTTGCACATGCTATGCGGGCGAAATGATGATACCATGCCAAGTTCCAACATTTTCAGAGTTCATTTTGTAGTGATTTTCAATTTCACCGTCATTTAGCTCTCTAAACAAATCGGTAAATGACTGAAAAACAGCAAATGATGTCAGAACGTGTTGGAAATTGATGACGTCGCTTTGAATGATGCATACTGAACGCAAAAATAGGCTGGAGTTCAAATAAGTTTAAAAAACATTGAAGTGCCCGTGTAACAGATGAGTTCTCGTCCGAAACCCTGATACTCCGAAAGAGATTGTCCAGTTTGTACACGAGGTGCGTCCAGTTTTCGCCGTGACCCTCTCTACTCTTTTGCACATGCTATGCGGGCGAAATGATGATACCATGCCAAGTTCCAACATTTTCAGAGTTCATTTTGTAGTGATTTTCAATTTCACCGTCATTTAGCTCTCTAAACAAATCGGTAAATGACTGAAAAACAGCAAATGATGTCAGAACGTGTTGGAAATTGATGACGTCGCTTTGAATGATGCATACTGAACGCAAAAATAGGCTGGAGTTCAAATAAGTTTAAAAAACATTGAAGTGCCCGTGTAACAGATGAGTTCTCGTCCGAAACCCTGATACTCCGAAAGAGATTGTCCAGTTTGTACACGAGGTGCGTCCAGTTTTCGCCGTGACCCTCTCTACTCTTTTGCACATGCTATGCGGGCGAAATGATGATACCATGCCAAGTTCCAACATTTTCAGAGTTCATTTTGTAGTGATTTTCAATTTCACCGTCATTTAGCTCCCTAAACAAATCGGTAAATGACTGAAAAACAGCAAATGATGTCAGAACGTGTTGGAAATTGATGACGTCGCTTTGAATGATGCATACTGAACGCAAAAATAGGCTGGAGTTCAAATAAGTTTAAAAAACATTGAAGTGCCCGTGTAACAGATGAGTTCTCGTCCGAAACCCTGATACTCCGAAAGAGATTGTCCAGTTTGTACACGAGGTGCGTCCAGTTTTCGCCGTGACCCTCTCTACTCTTTTGCACATGCTATGCGGGCGAAATGATGATACCATGCCAAGTTCCAACATTTTCAGAGTTCATTTTGTAGTGATTTTCAATTTCACCGTCATTTAGCTCTCTAAACAAATCGGTAAATGACTGAAAAACAGCAAATGATGTCAGAACGTGTTGGAAATTGATGACGTCGCTTTGAATGATGCATACTGAACGCAAAAATAGGCTGGAGTTCAAATAAGTTTAAAAAACATTGAAGTGCCCGTGTAACAGATGAGTTCTCGTCCGAAACCCTGATACTCCGAAAGAGATTGTCCAGTTTGTACACGAGGTGCGTCCAGTTTTCGCCGTGACCCTCTCTACTCTTTTGCACATGCTATGCGGGCGAAATGATGATACCATGCCAAGTTCCAACATTTTCAGAGTTCATTTTGTAGTGATTTTCAATTTCACCGTCATTTAGCTCTCTAAACAAATCGGTAAATGACTGAAAAACAGCAAATGATGTCAGAACGTGTTGGAAATTGATGACGTCGCTTTGAATGATGCATACTGAACGCAAAAATAGGCTGGAGTTCAAATAAGTTTAAAAAACATTGAAGTGCCCGTGTAACAGATGAGTTCTCGTCCGAAACCCTGATACTCCGAAAGAGATTGTCCAGTTTGTACACGAGGTGCGTCCAGTTTTCGCCGTGACCCTCTCTACTCTTTTGCACATGCTATGCGGGCGAAATGATGATACCATGCCAAGTTCCAACATTTTCAGAGTTCATTTTGTAGTGATTTTCAATTTCACCGTCATTTAGCTCCCTAAACAAATCGGTAAATGACTGAAAACAGCAAATGATGTCAGAACGTGTTGGAAATTGATGACGTCGCTTTGAATGATGCATACTGAACGCAAAAATAGGCTGGAGTTCAAATAAGTTTAAAAAACATTGAAGTGCCCGTGTAACAGATGAGTTCTCGTCCGAAACCCTGATACTCCGAAAGAGATTGTCCAGTTTGTACACGAGGTGCGTCCAGTTTTCGCCGTGACCCTCTCTACTCTTTTGCACATGCTATGCGGGCGAAATGATGATACCATGCCAAGTTCCAACATTTTCAGAGTTCATTTTGTAGTGATTTTCAATTTCACCGTCATTTAGCTCTCTAAACAAATCGGTAAATGACTGAAAAACAGCAAATGATGTCAGAACGTGTTGGAAATTGATGACGTCGCTTTGAATGATGCATACTGAACGCAAAAATAGGCTGGAGTTCAAATAAGTTTAAAAAACATTGAAGTGCCCGTGTAACAGATGAGTTCTCGTCCGAAACCCTGATACTCCGAAAGAGATTGTCCAGTTTGTACACGAGGTGCGTCCAGTTTTCGCCGTGACCCTCTCTACTCTTTTGCACATGCTATGCGGGCGAAATGATGATACCATGCCAAGTTCCAACATTTTCAGAGTTCATTTTGTAGTGATTTTCAATTTCACCGTCATTTAGCTCTCTAAACAAATCGGTAAATGACTGAAAAACAGCAAATGATGTCAGAACGTGTTGGAAATTGATGACGTCGCTTTGAATGATGCATACTGAACGCAAAAATAGGCTGGAGTTCAAATAAGTTTAAAAAACATTGAAGTGCCCGTGTAACAGATGAGTTCTCGTCCGAAACCCTGATACTCCGAAAGAGATTGTCCAGTTTGTACACGAGGTGCGTCCAGTTTTCGCCGTGACCCTCTCTACTCTTTTGCACATGCTATGCGGGCGAAATGATGATACCATGCCAAGTTCCAACATTTTCAGAGTTCATTTTGTAGTGATTTTCAATTTCACCGTCATTTAGCTCCCTAAACAAATCGGTAAATGACTGAAAAACAGCAAATGATGTCAGAACGTGTTGGAAATTGATGACGTCGCTTTGAATGATGCATACTGAACGCAAAAATAGGCTGGAGTTCAAATAAGTTTAAAAAACATTGAAGTGCCCGTGTAACAGATGAGTTCTCGTCCGAAACCCTGATACTCCGAAAGAGATTGTCCAGTTTGTACACGAGGTGCGTCCAGTTTTCGCCGTGACCCTCTCTACTCTTTTGCACATGCTATGCGGGCGAAATGATGATACCATGCCAAGTTCCAACATTTTCAGAGTTCATTTTGTAGTGATTTTCAATTTCACCGTCATTTAGCTCCCTAAACAAATCGGTAAATGACTGAAAAACAGCAAATGATGTCAGAACGTGTTGGAAATTGATGACGTCGCTTTGAATGATGCATACTGAACGCAAAAATAGGCTGGAGTTCAAATAAGTTTAAAAAACATTGAAGTGCCCGTGTAACAGATGAGTTCTCGTCCGAAACCCTGATACTCCGAAAGAGATTGTCCAGTTTGTACACGAGGTGCGTCCAGTTTTCACCGTGACCCTCTCTACTCTTTTGCACATGCTATGCGGGCGAAATGATGATACCATGCCAAGTTCCAACATTTTCAGAGTTCATTTTGTAGTGATTTTCAATTTCACCGTCATTTAGCTCTCTAAACAAATCGGTAAATGACTGAAAACAGCAAATGATGTCAGAACGTGTTGGAAATTGATGACGTCGCTTTGAATGATGCATACTGAATGCAAAAATAGGCTGGAGTTCAAATGACTGAAAAACAGCAAATGATGTCAGAACGTGTTGGAAATTGATGACGTCGCTTTGAATGGTGTGTACGGAACGCAAAAAAGTCTGGAGTTGTAATAAGTTTAAAAAAATGAAGTGCCCATGTAACAGATGAGTTCTCGTCAGAAACCCTGATACTTCGAAAGAGATTGTCCAGTTTGTACACGAAGTGCGTCCAGTTTTTGCCTAACACAAGAAGTCTGGAATGAGTTATTAAATATAAAAAAGAGGCACAATGCTCGTTAATTAGCTTCAAGCCTTTCGGAATAGTGCAAACTGCACTGCACATAGCTCCGTGCAGTCTACACTATTCCTCAAGGCTTAAAGCTAAGCAACGTGCAGATGAGCATTGTGCCTCTCCTTCATCGTCTCTGCACTCAGGGCTTATAAACCGCTCCTAGTGCCTCTCTCTTCGCGAGGTGGGACTAAAAAACAGCTTACTAAGAAACTATAGTACCGGTTCATGGCACGAACCGGTACTAAAGGTGCCCGTGGGGCCCCAGCCTGACGCATCATTATTAGTACCGGTTCGTGACACGAACCGGTACAAAAGGTTGCTCACGAACTGGTACTAATGATCTTCGCCCGCCTAGCCATTGGAACCGGCACTAATGGACACATTAGTGCCGGCTGAAAATCAAACCGGCACTAATGTGCTTCACATTTGACCCTTTTTCTACTAGTGCTAGCTCACGGGACATTGCTTCATTTTAGGTGAACTGCACCAAAAGGTCCGATGAATTGAATCATCCATGTTGGTGACTGAAAGAGCCAGCTTCAGCATCCCAGTCTAAGCACACCCGGCCTCCATCCTTGCGACGCACGGTACACCTCGTTTGCCACCTGCTCGACCCTAGTGTCACTGATAAAATGAAGTAATAATACAGTTAAAATAGAGCGAGTGTCATCTCTATCATTTCATTTCCAATGTAGATAAAGAAAGTGCTTCTCTTTGTTAATGTATATTTCATCAACTAGTCCCATTGTTAATGTTTAAGCGTTTCTGCAAACTGGGGTGCTTAATTTTAGTTGATATGTACAAAAATAGAGATTTGAATGTCTCAAGGTGCCTCCTTGTACTACCGATGTACACTGATGTTCATCACTGGCAGAAGGTGTATCTGGGAGACTTGGGACGATGTCCAGTAAGAGGCGTACCGTATGAGGCGTCGCAGGGCCCATCTCGCCCTCGCAGCATGGCATACTATGATACTATCGCAATATTTTCTTCTATTTATTTTGTGTGTTTCATCAACTAGTGCCACTATAATGTAATCACGCTTTTTCATTATCTGTGCAAACAGGGTTATTCAGCTGCATTTTGGTGGAACTGCACAAATGTACGTATGGAACCGGCATATATGCAGAGTGCGAGGTGTGCCAAGTAAAAATTACCGACACCAACCATGCTGCATGCACGCATTTGCATCCACCACCACCAGTGGGATGTGTGGCGCTCTCTGTGGACGGATCTTTCTCGGCAGCAAATCATCTAACCAAATACTAGTAGCTTATATTGGCAGTTTTCTAGGGAGTACTCTTTTCTGAAAGAAGCACCAATCAATTTTTCTTTATTTGTACACTGTGTCACAACTTTGACCCAAAGGTCCAGAGCTATTTTAGGGTGATTGGCGTAGTACTCGGAGACTGATTGTAAGCATGATTTTCATTAGCTGTCACACTGATTGTAAGCATGAGCAGGTGGAAGATTAGGTTAGTGCGAAGCTTACCTTAAACCCTACTGCTGCCTTTGAAACGAGGCGAGCGTCGAGGGAACCGTGGAGAACGGCGGGGAAGCGACGTCGCGCCATCCGGCCTCCTCTTGCGGTGGGAGAACGAATACTCCTGTGGCTCCGGCTGGCTCTGCACCCTCACGAACGGCACACCATACTCGATCGATTCGTTATCCTCTGGGTGCTCGACCTTCGACCTGTACGCCCACCACCTCCGCCTGACTGTCGCCGCGGGCGAATCTGTCTGCTCCATTGCCTAGAGGAGATACTCGATGAACTCGGAGGACTGCGGCGTGACTGCCGCCGAGGAGTACATGTACATCACCGTCGTCTCGCTCTTTCGCATACATTGCCACATGGCCCGCACCGTCCTCGAAATCTCCCACTCATTGTCAAACCAACTAAGGATCTCCTTCAACCTGGCTAACTTTGCCTGGTCGCCGCCGGCGATCTGCCTGATTCGCTGCTGCATCCTCTCCATAGATGTCCTTCTGAGTGGTCCGGTGCTAGCTTTGGAAGATGGGAGGAGAGGTGGTCTTGCAATAGAGAAGAGGGAGAGGCGAGATAGTGGTTTTGGAATGGAGATGATGGAGAGGAGAGGAGGAGGTTTTGTAATGGAGAAGATCAGTAGAGGGAGAGGCGAGACGGTGGTTTTGGAATGGAGATGATGGAGAGGAGAGGAGGTGGTTTTGCAATGGAGAAGATCAGAAGAGGGAGAGGCGAGACGGTGGTTTTGGAATGGAGATGATGGAGAGGAGAGGAGGTGGTTTTGCAATGGAGAAGAGGGAGAGGAGCGTGCGGCAGCGATTTAGGATTGGACGAGAGGGCCGGCGAGCTGTGACTGGATCAAAATAAAAATCAATTTACCCTTCAATTAAGAAAGCGACCTCACATTAACTAGTCTCCCTTTTATTCTGGGTCATAATTGACCATGATTTTCGCACATAAAATATATGTTATACGTTGCAAAAATAATATAATTTGAAAGTAATTCAGATACGAACCAAACGATACAATTTTTGGTGACATGCATTCACATTTTGCTTGTCAAATACAATACGTGGTCAAACTTTGACCCAAAATACGCAAAACAACAAAAAAATACTTCCAAGACCAGCGCCGCTCTTCCGCTCTTCTCCTCTTAAACCACCGCCGCTCCTCTCCTGTTCCAATCTAAATGCAGCGCCGCTCCTCTCCTCTTCCATTTCAAAACCACCGCCCCTCCTCTCCTGTTCCAGTCCAAAACCAGCGTCGCTCCTCTCCCGTTCTAATCCAAAACCAGCGTTGCTCCTCTCCTCTTCCATTCAAAAACCACCGCCTGCGAGTGAAGGTGCTGTCGAGAAGTAGATTGATGGAGGAGTACAACCAATATGTGAGGATCGCAGACGGCGACCCTGTGAAGCTAGCTAGGATGTTGGAGATACAGTCTTGGTTTGACAACAAGGACCAACTAGCGGCGACGGCGACATCCATGGCCAAATATCTGCAACAGAGCGAAAAGGCGGCGATACTCCCGGAGGGAGTCGCGCCGGAGTACATAGAGCTGCTCCTCTGGGCCATGGAGCAAACAGATTCACCGAATCCGATCGTGAGGGAGCGGTGGTGGGAGTATCGATCCCAGATGGAGCAGCCACCAGAGATTGAAGGATCGAGCATCTAAAGGGTGCCATTTGTGAGGGTGTCCTGCCAGAACGAGCCGGTGGAGTCTTCGTCGACAGAAACCAACCGCAAGAGGAGAAAAGCAGTTGGCCCGACGACGCTTCCCCGCCATCGTCTCCCTCGCCGTTCACATCGTCTCACGGGGCGGCTGTCTGCCGCCGAGGAATAGGAGGGGGCTGCCCCCCCCAGCCCAATAGTCGGGAAGGTTGTGAATTGTCAGGGGGAGCTGAGGGTTATCAGTATTTGCAGGTTGTGAATTGTGTTTTGTGTTGTGTATTTTGAGAGTACTTTCATATATGAATGTCTTTTGAATTTCAGATTTGCAGTATTGACCATATGAAGTATTTTATGAATTCTAGAGATCTATTTTTAGCACTTAAAAAATGTAGTTTCATAGGAGTATAAAAGTGCAGACATGTGATTCTCAGAGAAGAAACTGCAAGTTTCAGTTTCAGATAAGAAACTGCAAGTTTAGTTTCAGATAAGAAACTGCAACTTTCAGAGGCAGAGCATTTATATTAACACAGCCTTTTCAAACAGGTTAACATCATGTTGGAAGTTTTATTCATGGTCGAAAATGGAACTACCAGCCAGTTAACATCATGCTGATAAACATTCATGCATAGCACATCTTCATATGATGCACAGTCAAAATGCCCACACAATGTCGAGTGTGCGAAACACAGAGAAAACGAGGGACGATTTTGGCAAGTGTTGGACGTGGTTTTGGGCTGCCCCGTCTAGGCTTTCATTTTTAACATGCGCAGCCCACGACCTCGGATGGGAGGTCCATAGGCCTGTTTGTATTTTCTTAGGGCCGTCATGTATCGACCGGCCTATGGACCTCCCATCCGAGGTTTTATTTTTGGCAGCCCAATTTATGTATTTTTTGAAGAAAACGCAGAGGTCTGTTCTATTTTTCTATATAAGAATAGGAACGCCAGGTCCAACTTATGTTTCCCTTCTAACTATATTATATATATTTAAATTATTTTATATGTTATTATATATTATTTTTATTGTCATCATATATTTAACAGATACTTACATATGTAAGAAAACAATATCCCACATCTTATTAACTTATAAAAATAATTTCTTAACAAATAAAATCCTGGATTGTTTTGGCACGAAAATCCTAGTGATTGTGTAAAAAAGCTTGGTAAGATTTAAGGACGAATGTAATAATATCACTTATTATTTAAATATATTTATAACAAAATGCTCAGCCCCTTTTTATTTTTTGATAACATTGCTGGCCCAACCCAACATTATAATTAGAATCAGCCCAGCAAAATCGTGTATTTCGAGAAAGAGCAAATGGCCTGTAACTTTTTAGGAAATAAAATAAATGGGCCGCATGGACGCTACATTATTTGTTCACCCAGCCCAGCTAATGGCTTTAATTCAAAAAAAAGATCAAATTGACTGTAAATTCTACCGCGCAAAAAAAAGACTGTAAATTCTGAAAAAATGGGTTGAATACGTGCCACATTTTTGGAGGCTGAAATGTGGGCCAATAGGTTGAAGCCAACGCAAGTCGTTGTCAATTTAGTCAACAAATGATTCTGACATGTTAGCCGTTGGATTTACATCCAACGAGCGGCATCCATCTTCAATCTCTCATCTTCTTCCTCCAGCGCCGCCGGGACCACCTCCCGCCTCCTGCTGCTAGCAGCTCTGCTTAGTACGCTTCGCTATGAAGCGCTACTCCACCGTTGGCCAGGCCATCCCTCCACCCCTCCACACCTCCTGTTCTTCTCCACCGATTGCCGAACCACACCGCACTAGAACCAGTTAACCCTCGTACACCTCTCCGTCTGTGACTCTACTCCCGCGTCTTGCCATCTCCGGCTCGTTGCTGTCCGGGGCCTCACCGTCGTCCACCACCTTGGATGCGCTCGGCGCGGCATGGTCAACGAACGACACCATCAGAAGTAGACTGTGCGTGGAGAGGCTGACAGCTGGGTCCACGGCCGCACACAAGGAAATGCCTCCTTATTACGCGAAAAATAATGATTCCTCCACCTGACATCTGGGACCCACCGGAAGGGCCTCTGTATTTCGCGAAAATAACGTGCCCCCCGCTGACATGTCGGACCCACCAGCTATCTTCGCATGCAAGGAAGTGCCTCCTTATTACGCACAAAAAAATGAATACTCCCCCTGCCAGCTGGAACCCAGCATAGTGGGAGGCTGACTAGTGGGCCTACCAAGTTGACGGGGACGGAGAGCTTTGTCAACTTAGTCAATATGAACGATTCTAGCTCCTGTTACCATACGATATTCATCCAACGACCGTAGTGCTTCTTCAACCTCTGGTCTTCTTGCTCCAGCCGCCCAAACCAGCGCCGGTCGTGCCGCGTGCTCCTGCCTCCCGTGGCCGGCTGTGATGCCGCGGAGGCCTCACCGCCCCCCTACTACTCCCACCGCTGGCCAGGCCATCCCTCTACTCACCCACACCCCCTGTTATTCTACGGCGACAGCAGCCTCACACCGCAGCCGAACCAGTGAACCCTCGTACCCCTCTTCGCGTGGGCATCCACTGCTGCGTCTTCCCCGGCTTCGAGTCGTCCCCTTCCTAGTCCTCGCCGTCGTCCACCGCCGTGGTGCTCTCGGCGCGGCGTGGTCAACGTGGTCAAGGAATGACTTCCATCGGACGTGGACTGCACGTGGAGAGGCTGACAGCTGGGTCCACGGCCGCAGCAAGGGAGTGCCTCCTTATTACGCGCAAAATAATGATTCCTCCACCTGACAGCGGGGACCCACCGTACGGGCCACCGTATTTCGCGAAAAAACGTTTCCCCCTGACTGCTGGGACCCACCAGCTACATCTTCGCACGCAAGGAAGTGCGTCCGGGCAAAAAAAACGATTCACCCCCCTGACTACTGGGACTCACCAGCTACATCTTCGCACGCAAGGAAGTGCGTCCGGGCAAAAAAAACGATTCGCCCCCCTTACTGCTGGGACCCACCAGCTACATCTTCGCACGCAAGGAAGTGCCTGACAGTCGGGACCCACCTGGTCGAAGCGTACGTAGCGTTGTCATTCTGGTCGCGAACGTGTACGTACATATATACTGGTGGATGTAGAGGCGCGCACGTGTCGTAGTAGAGGCGCGTACGTGTCGTAGTAGAGGCGCACACGTAGCATGTACACGTACGTACACCGTACATACGGGCGGGGTCTCGAACGCCTACTCGCGCATACGTACGGCCAGGGCTCGTGTACATGGCTGGGTCGGAACGGAGAAACTGCGTCGTCGTCGTGTTCATGGGGAGGCAACGGAATGCGTCGTGTTCATGGGGAGGCAACGGAATGCGTCGTGTTCATGGGGAGGCAACGGAATGCGTCATGTTCATCGGGAGGCAATGGAACGCGTGGGAGCCAACCGGCTGGGTCGGAACGGAATGCGTGGTCGTGTTCATCGGGAGGGCTTGGACGGAACAGGCGATGGAAACGAGGCCTGGCGTACCGCAAAACGGAGGAAACGGACCTCCTACATTCGGAACGGGGTCCTGTTGATCGGGAGGGGTGTGGCGTACCGCAAAACAGAGGAAACGGACCTCCTACGGTCGAAACGGGGGTCCTGTTGATCGGGAGGGGTGTGGCGTACCGCAAAACGGAGGAAACGGACCTCCTACGGTCGAAACGGGGGTCCTGTTGATCGGGAGGGGTGTGGCGTACCGCAAAACTGACGAAACAGACCTCATACGGTCAAAACGGGGGTCCTGTTGATCGAGAGTGGTGTGGCATACCGTAAAACGGATGAAACGGACCTCCTACGGTCGAAACGGGGGTCCTGTTCATCGGGAGGGGTGTGGCGTACCGCAAAACGGGACTCCACGGGATACTGTTCATCTCCACCGTCGACCTCCTCCAGCCTCCACGGACTACCGTCGACCTCCCCCAGCCTCCACGGGCTCCTGTTCATCCAGCCTCCACCGCGCGCTACTCCACCGGCTACTGTTCAACCACCCCTCCACGGGCACCCCTCCACCGTCTACTGTTCATCCAGCCCTCCACACCCCGGGGTCCTGTGCAACCACCCCTCCACGGGCACCCCTCCACCGTCTACTGTTCATCCAGCCCTCCACACCACGGGGTCCTATTCATCCAGAGGCAACGCCACCGCTCACTGTTCATCAACCCCCCCCCCCCCCGCAACGCTCACTGTTCATCCAATCGATCGGCTTCAGTTAGCAGCAGCAGCGAAGGAATCGCTCGATCAGGTTCAGTTACCAGCCATCGATCGATCGCTCGGGTTCAGTAACGCGTAGCCTGCAGTGCAATCGCTTGGGTTCAGTTAGAGCCCAACGCCTCGCTCGGGTTCAGTTAGAGCCAACGCCTCGCACACACGCGTGTACGTGTACGAGAGAAACGCGCATCGCTCGGCCCCCGACCTCCCACCGTAACCGGGAACTCCCCGAAATTTTCCTCCCCCTCGCTTCTACCACGGTTTTTTCCGTCATTGACGGCCCAAAGAATGTCATGCAGCTGCATCTCCGGCCCGCCCAGGACGAAAAGCCCATTTTCTGTCATGATTTTTTGTCATAGAAGTAGGAGCCCACCACATCTATGATGATACCGGGTTTTGTCACAATTATCGTCATAGAAGTGTCATATGTATGACAGAAAAAAATTTCGTTCGGCCCAAAATGTCACGGATGTGTCTTTATTTTGTAGTGTCATCACCATCCTCATCTCTTTTACGCGGTCCACTCTCCCGCACCCCGCTGTAATCCCTACTTGAACATGGTGCTTTATGCCACATATTATGATCCAATGATGTGTTGCCATCCTATGATGTTTTGAGTAGATATCCTTTGTCTTTGGGTTGATTGATGATCTAGATTGGTACCAGTTGTATGTTTTATTTTGGTGCTGTCCTATTGTGCCCTCCGTGTCGCGCAAGCGTGCAGGATTCCCGCTGTAGGGTGTTGCAATACGTTCATGATTCGCTTTGGGTTGCTTGAGTGACTGATGCGTCTCCAACGTATCTATAATTTTTAATTGTTCCATGCTATTATATTATCTGTTTTGGATGTTTAATGGGCTTTATTATACACTTTTATATTATTTTTGGGACTAACCTACTAACCAAAGGCCCAGTGCAAATTCCTGTTTTTGCCTATTTCAGTGTTTCGCAGAAAAGGAATATCAAACGGAATGAAACCTTCGGGAGAGTTATTTTTGGAACAAACGTGATCCAGGAGACTTGGAGTGGATGTCAAGGAAGCAACGAGGCGGCCACAAGGCAGGGAGGCGCGCCCAGGGGGGTAGGCGCGCCCCCACCCTCATGGGCCCCTGCTACCTCTTGAGCACTGCGTTGGTTTTCCCTTGAAGAGGAAAGGGTGATGCAGCAAAGTAGCGTAAGTATTTCCCTCAGTTTTTGAGAACCAAGGTATCAATCCAGTAGGAGGCTACGCGTGAGTCCCTCACACCTACACAAAACAAATAAATCCTCGCAACCAACGCGATAAGGGGTTGTCAATCCCTTCACGGTCACTTACGAGAGGTAATTTAGTAACATGAAAATTTCTACAATCATATTTTCCTCTCTCATAATAATTACATGTAGGATCAAAAGCAAAGTCAACAATATAGCTATCACATAACATATTCTCTTCGTGATCCACATGCATGCAAAGTTGACACTCTTCCGAAATAGTGGGATTATCATTAGCTAAAGTCATGACCTCTCCAAACCCACTTTTATCAAAAATTTCATAGGATTGAATATTCTCCAAATATGTGGGATATAAAGTTGACACTCTTCCAAACCCACTTTCAATATTATTGCAAACACTATTATCAATCTTATATTCATCATGGGGCTTAAATAAATTTTCAAGATCATAAGAAGAATCTCCCCAATCATGATTATTGCAACAGGTAGTGGACATAGCAAAACTAGCATCCCCAAGCTTAGGGTTTTGCATATTATTAGCATAATTTACATCAATAGAATTTATAATAAAATTATTGCAATCATGCTTTTTATTCAAGGATCTATCGTGAATCACTTCATAAAGCACTTCATCACAATTTTCAGATTCACGGATTTCAAGCAAAACCTTATAAAGATAATCTAGTGCATCCAAATCACTAGGAATTGGTTCATCATAATTGGATCTCTTAAAAAGATTGGCAAGCGGATGAGGATCCATAGATATTAGCTTCTCTGTCTAGGAATAAATACTCAACTATTTCAACCAAACGAGCAAACGAGCCAAGTAAGACATCAAGGCAAACAAAAAGATGAACGGAAAAAGGATGAATAAAACGGCAAGGGTGAAGTGGGGGAGAGGAAAACGAGAGGCAAATGGCAAATAATGTAATGCGGGAGATAAGGGTTTGTGATGGGTACTTGGTATGTTGACTTTTGCGTAGACCTCCCCGGCAACGGCGCCAGAAATCCTTCTTGCTACCTTTTGAGCACTGCGTTGGTTTTCCCTTGAAGAGGAAAGGGTGATGCAGCAAAGTAGCGTAAGTATTTCCCTCAGTTTTTGAGTACCAAGGTATCAATCCAGTAGGAGGCTACGCGCGAGTCCCTCGCACCTACACAAAACAAATAAATCCTCGCAACCAACGCGATAAGGGGTTGTCAATCCCTTCACGGTCACTTACGAGAGTGAGATCTGATAGATATGATAGGATAATACTTTTGGTATTTTTGTGATAAAGATGCAAAGTAAAATAAAAGCAAAGTAAAAAGCAAAGGAAATAACTAAGTGTTGGAAGATTAATATGATGAAGATAGACCCGGGGGCCATAGGTTTCACTAGTGGCTTCTCTCAAGAGCATAAGTATTTTACGGTGGGTGAACGAATTACTGTTGAGCAATTGACAGAATTGAGCATAGTTATGAGAATATCTAGGTATGATCATGTATATAGGCATCACGTCCGAGACAAGTAGACCGACTCCTGCCTGCATCTACTACTATTACTCCACTCATCGACCGCTATACAGCATACATCTAGAGTATTAAGTTCATGAAAACAGAGTAACGGCTTAAGCAAGATGACATGATCTAGAGGGATAAATTCATGCAATATGATAAAAAAAACCCATCTTGTTATCCTCGATGGCAACAATACAATACGTGCCTTGCTGCCCCTACTGTCACTGGGAAAGGACACCGCAAGATTGAACCCAAAGCTAAGCACTTCCCCCATTGCAAGAAAGATCAATCTAGTAGGCCAAACCAAACTGATAATTCGAAGAGACTTGCAAAGATAACCAATCATACATAAAAGAATTCAGAGAAGATTCAAATATTGTTCATAGATAAACTTGATCATAAACCCACAATTCATCGGTCTCAACAAACACACCGCAAAAGAAGATTACATCGAATAGATCTCCACGAGAGAGGGGGAGAACATTGTATTGAGATCCAAAAAGAGAGATCAAGCCATCTAGCTACTAACTATGGACCCGAAGGTCTGAGGTAAACTACTCACACTTCATCGGAGAGGCTATGGTGATGATGTAGAAGCCCTCCGTGATGGATGCCCCCTCCGGCGGAGCTCCGGAACAGGCCCCAAGATGGGATCTCGTGGGTACAGAAGGTTGCGGTGGTGGAATTAGGTTTTTGGCTCCGTATCTGATCGTTTGGGGGTACGTAGGTATATATAGGAGGAAGGAGTACGTCGGTGGAGCAACAGGGGGCCCACGAGGGTGGAGGGCGCGCCCCCCTACCTCGTGGCCTCCTCTTTTGTTTCTTGACGTAGGGTCCAAGTCTCCTGGATCATATTCTTCCTAAAAATCACGTTCCCGAAGGTTTCATTCCGTTTGGACTCCGTTTGATATTACTTTTCTGCGAAACTCTGAAATAGGCAAAAAAAACAGCAATTCTGGGCTGGGCCTCCGGTTAATAGGTTAGTCCCAAAAATAATATAAAATTGAATAATAAAGCCCAATAATGTCCAAAACAGTAGATAATATAGCATGGAGCAATCAAAAATTATAGATACGTTGGAGACGTATCAGCCCCTCGTGGCTCCACCGACCTACTTCTTTCGCCTATATATACTCATATACCCCGAGAACATCAGAGAGCACCACGAAACCCTATTTCCACCGCCGCAACCTTCTGCACCCGGGAGATCCCATCTTGGGGCCTTTTCGGCGCTCCGGCGAAGGGGGATTCGATCACGGAGGGCTTCTACATCAACACCGTAGCCTCTCCGATGATGTGTGAGTAGTTTACCACAGACCTTCGGGTCCATAGTTATTAGCTAGATGGCTTCTTCTCTCTCTTTGGATCTCAATACAATGTTCTCCTCGATTCTCTTGGAGATCTATTCGATGTAATTCTTTTTGCGGTGCGTTTGTTGAGATCCGATGAATTGTGGGTTTATGATCAAGATTATCTATGAACAATATTTGGTTCTTCAATGAATTCTTACATGTATGATTTGATATCTTTGCAAGTCTCTCCGAATTATCAGTTTGGTTTGGCCTACTAGATTGATCTTTCTTGCAATAGGAGAAGTGCTTAGCTTTGGGTTCAATCTTGCGGTGTCCTTTCCCAGTGACAGCAGGGGCAGCAAGGCACGTATTGTATTGTTGCCATCGAGGATAAAAAGATGGGGTTTATATCATATTCCTTGAGTTTATCCCTCTACATCATGTCATCTTGCCTAATGCGTTACTCCGTTCTTATGAACTTAATACTCTAGATGCATGCTGGATAGCGGTCGATGTGTGGAGTAATAGTAGTAGATGCAGAATTGTTTCGGTCTACTTGAAACGGGCGTGATGCCTACATACATGATCATGCCTAGATATTCTCATAACTATGCGCTTTTCTATCAATTGCTCGATAGTAATTTGTTCACCCACTGTAGATTATGCTATCTTGAGAGAAGCCACTAGTGAAACCTATGGTCCCGGGGTCTATTTTCCATCATATAAGTTTCCGATCTATTTTATTTTGCAATCTTTACTTTCCAATCTATATCATAGAAATACCAAAAATATTTATCTTATTATCTCTATTGGATTTCACTTTTGCAAGTGGCCGTGAAGGGATTGACAACCCCTTTATCGCGTTGGTTGCAAGGTTCTTATTTGTTTGTGTAGCTATGATGCGATTTGCGTGTATCCTCCTAGTGGATTAATATCTTGGTTCTCAAAAACTGAGGGAAATACTTACGCTACTTTGCTGCATCACCCTTTCCTCTTCAAGGGAAAACCAATGCATGCTCAAGAGGTAGCAAGAAGGATTTCTGGCGCCGTTGCCGGGGAGGTTTACACCAAGTCAAGTCGAGACATGCCAAGTACCCATCACAAACTCTTATCCCTCGCATTACATTATTTGCCAGTTGCCTCTCGTTTTCTTCTCGCCCACTTCACCTTTGTCGTTTTATTCGCCCTCTTTTTCCGTTCGTTTCCTTTTGCTTGCTTCTTGTGTGCCTGTTTGCCCTGATGGCCTTGCCTAAAAATGTTGATCCCTACCTTAGAAGGTTGAAAGAAATTGAAAACAATGTTAGAAGCTTTATGACTTTGCAATTTGAGCATATTAATTTCTTTAGAAACGAGCTTAAAGAACAAAAAAGCTTTATGGAGTACAGGAATAAAGAAATTGATGATATGTCTAAGGAATTTATGGTTTGAAATCTCAGTTTGCTCATCTTGAAAACTTAATAGCCCAAATTTCGGATAAGCAGGCCACCTTAGTTAATAAGATGGCCACCAAACCGGAAGAGCTAGAAGATAATAAGGATGAAGATCTAAAAGTGATTGATGTGTCTCCTATTAAATCTTTGTTTCCAATATGAATCTTGATAATGATGGGACTGGAGATGAGTCAAGTTTAGTTAAAAGGCGTCCCAATGATTCAGAGTTTTTAGATCTTGATGCAAAAATTGGTAAAAGTGGGATTGAAGAGGTCAAAACTTTACATCGCAATGAACACATTATTTTGGATTTCAAGGAATTTAATTATGATAATTGTTCTTTGATAGATTGTATTTCCTTCTTGCAATCCATGCTAAATTCTCCTCATTCTTATAGTCAAAATAAGGCTTTTACTAAACATATCGTTGATGCTTTAATGCAATCTTATGAAGAAAATCTTGAATTAGAAGTTTCTATCCCTAGAAAACTTCATGATGAGTGGGAACCTACTATTAAAATTAAAATTAAAGATCATGAATGTTATGCTTTGTGTGATTTGGGTCCTAGTGTTTCCACGATTCCAAAAACTTTGTGTGATGTATTAGGTTTCCGCGAATTTGATGATTGTTCTCTAAATTTGCATATTGCGGATTCCACCATTAAGAAACCTATGGGAAGGATTAATGATGTTCTTATTGTTGCAAATAGGAATTATGTGCCCGTAGATTTCATTGATCTTGATATAGATTACAATCCTACATGCCCTATTATTCTTGATAGACCTTTTCTTAGAACGATTGGTCCAATTATTGATATGAAGGAAGGGAATAGTAGATTCCAATTTCCATTAAGGAAAGGCATGGAACACTTTCCTAGGAAGAAAATTAAATTACCTTATGAATCTATTATGAGAGCCACTTATGGATTCCATACCAAAGATGATAATACCTAGATCTATTCTTGCATTTTTGCCTAGCTAGGGGCGTTAAATGATAGCGCTTGTTGGGAGGCAACCCAATTTTATTTTTGTTTCTTGCTTTTTATTTCTGTTTAGTAATAAATATTTTATCTAGCCTCTGGTTAGATGTGGTTTTATGTTTTAATTAGTGTTTGTGCCAAGTAAAACCCATAGGATCTTCTTGGATGATAGTTATTTGATCTATCTGAAAAAGACAGAAACTTTCTGCTCACGAAAACAATTGTTAAAGATCACCAGAACGTGATAAAATACTGATTCCAATTGAAGTAGATCAATAAGCAAATTATTTAGGTCGTCCTATTTTGGTAGAACTTTTGAGTTAAAGAAATTTTGCGTTTGATACAGATTACTACATGATGTTCTGTTTTTGACAGATTCTATTTTTCGTATGTTGTTTGCTTATTTTGATGAATCTATGGCTAGTATCGGGGGGTATGAACCATAGAGAAGTTGGAATACAGTAGGTTCAACACCAATATAAATAAATAATGAGTTCATTACAGTACCTAAAAGTGGTGGTTTGTTTTATTTCGCTAACGGAGCTCATGAGATTTTCTGTTGACTTTTGTGTTGTGAAGTTTTCAAGTTTTTGGTAAAGATTTGATGGATTACAGAATAAGGAGTGGAAAGAGCCTAAGATTGGGGATGCACAAGGCACCCCAAGGTAAACTTCAAGGACAACCAAAAGCCTAAGGTTGGGGATGCCCCGGAAGGCATCCCCTCTTTCGTCTTTGTCCATCGGTAACTTTACTTGATGCTATATTTTTATTCACCACATGATATGTGTTTTGCTTGGAGCATCTTGTATGATTTGAGTCTTTGCTTTTTAGTTTACCACAATCATCCTTGCTGTACACACCTTTTGGGAGAGACACACATGCATCGGAATTTATTAGAATACTCTATGTGCTTCACTTATATCTTTTGAGCTAGATAATTTTGCTCTAGTGCTTCACTTATATCTTTTTAGAGCACGGTGGTGGTTCTATTTTATAGAAATTATTGATCTCTCATGCTTCACTTATATTATTTTGAGAGTCCTATAAAACAGCATGGTAATTTGCTTTGGCTATAAAATTAGTCCTAATATGATGAACATCCAAGATGGGTATAATAAAAACTATCATATAAAGTGCATCGAATACTATGAGAAGTTAGATACTTGATAATTGTTTTGAGATATGAAGATGGTGATATTAGAGTCATGCTAGTTGAGTAGTTGTGAATTTCAGAAATACTTGTTCTAAAGTTTGTGATTCCCGTAGCATGCACGTATGGTGAACCGTTATGTGATGAAGTCGGAGCATGATTTATTTATTGATTGTCTTCCTTATGAGTGGCGGTTGGGGACAAGCGATGGTCTTTTCCTACCAATCTATCCCCCTAGTAGCATGCGCGTAGTACTTCGTTTCGATAACTAATAGATTTTTGCAATAAGTATGTGAGTTCTTTATGACTAATGTTGAGTCCATGGATTATACGCACTCTCACCCTTCCACCATTGCTAGCCTCTCTAATACCGCGCACCTTTCGCCGGTATCATACACCCACCACATACCTTCCTCAAAACAGCCACCATACCTAACTATTATGGCATTTCCATAGCCATTCCGAGATATATTGCCATGCAACTTTCCACCGTTCCGTTTGTTATGACACGTTTCATTATTGTCATATTGCTTTGCATGAACATGTAGTTGACATCGTATTTTTGGCAAAACCACCTTTATAATTCTTTCATACATGTCACTCTTGATTCATTGCATATCCCGGTACACGGCCGGAGGCATTCACATAGAGTCATATTTTGTTCTAAGTATTGAGTTGTAATTCTTGAGTTGTAAGTAAATAAAAGTGTGATGATCATCATTATTAGAGCATTGTCCCAAGTGAGGAAAGGATGATGGAGACTATGATTCCCCCACAAGTCGGGATGAGACTCCGGACAAAAAAGAAAAAAAAAGACGCCATAAAAAAAGAGAAAGGCCCAAATAAAAAAATAAAAACAATGAGAGAAAAAGAGAGAAGGGACAATGTTACTATCCTTTTACCACACTTGTGCTTCAAAGTAGCACCATGATCTTCATGATAGGGAGTCTCCTATGTTGTCACTTTCATATACTAGTGGGAATTTTACATTACAGAACTTGGCTTGTATATTCCAATGATGGGCTTCCTCAAATTGCCCTAGGTCTTCGTGAGCAAGCGAGTTGGATGCACACCCACTTAGTTTCTTTTGTTGAGCTTTCATACACTTATAGCTCTAGTGCATCCGTTGCATGGCAATCCCTACTCACTCACATTGATATCTATTGATGGGCATCTCCATAGCCCGTTGATACGCCTAGTTGATGTGAGACTATCTTCTCCTTTTTGTCTTCTCCACAACCACCCTTCTATTTCACATATAGTGCTATGTCCATGGTTCACGCTCATGTATTGCGTGAAGATTGAAAAAGTTTGAGAACATCAAAAGTATGAAACAATTGCTTGGCTTGTCATCGGGGTTGTGCATGATTTAAATATTTTGTGTGATGAAGATAGAGCATAACCAGACTATATGATTTTGTAAGGATAACTTTCCTTGGCCATGTTATTTTGAGAAGACAGGATTGCTTTGTTAGTATGCTTGAAGTATTATTATTTCTATGTCAATATTAAACTTTTATCTTGAATCTTTCGGATCTGAACATTCATGCCACAATAAAGAAAATTACATTAAAGATTATGTTAGGAAGCATTCCACATCAAAAATTCTGTTTTTTATCATTTACCTACTCGAGGACGAGCAGGAATTAAGCTTGGGGATGCTTGATACTTCTCCAACGTATCTATAATTTTTGATTGTTCCATGCTATTATATTATCTGTTTTGGATGTTTAATGGGATTTATTATACACTTTTATATTATTTTTGGGACTAACCTACTAACCAAAGGCCCAGTGCAAATTGACGTTTTTTTTGCCTATTTCAGTGTTTCGCAGAAAAGAAATATCAAATGGAATCCAAACGGAATGAAACCTTCGGGAGAGTTATTTTTGGAACAAACGTGATCCAGGAGACTTGGAGTGGACGTCAAGGAAGCAACGAGGCGGCCACGAGGCAGGGAGGTGCGCCCAGGGGGGTAGGCGCGCCCCCACCCTCGTGGGCCCCCTCGTGGCTCCATCGACCTACTTCTTTCGCCTATATATACTCATATACCCCGAGAACATCAGAGAGCACCACGAAACCCTATTTCCACCACCGCAACCTTCTGTACCCATGACATCCCATGTTGGGGCCTTTTCCGGCGCTCCGCCGGAGGGGGAATCGATCACGGAGGGCTTCTACATCAACACCATAGCCTCTCCGATGATGTGTGAGTAGTTTACCACAGACCTTCGGGTCCATAGTTATTAGCTAGATGGCTTCTTCTCTCTCTTTGGATCTCAATACAAAGTTCTCCTCGATTCTCTTGGAGATCTATTCGATATAATTGTTTTTGCGGTGTGTTTGTCGAGATCCGATGAATTGTGGGTTTATGATCAAGATTATCTATGAACAATATTTGGTTCTTCTCTGAATTCTTATATGTATGATTTTATATCTTTGCAAGTCTCTTCGAATTATCAGTTTGGTTTGGCCTACTAGATTGATCTTTCTTGCAATAGGAGAAGTGCTTAGCTTTGGGTTCAATCTTTGCTACCTCTTGAGCACTGCGTTGGTTTTCCCTTGAAGAGGAAAGGGTGATGCAGCAAAGTAGCGTAAGTATTTCCTTCAGTTTTTCGGAACCAAGGTATCAATCCAGTAGGAGACCACGCACACGTCCCTCACACCTACACAAACAAATAAGAACCTCGCAACCAATGCTATAAAGGGGTTGTCAATCCCTTCACGGTCACTTACGAGACTGAGATCTGATAGGTATGTTAAGATAATATTTTTGGAATTTTTATGATAAAGATGCAAAGTAAAATAAACGGCAATAGAAATAGCTAAGTGATGAAAGATTAATATGATGGAAAATAGACCCGGGGGCCATAGGTTTCACTAGTGGCTTCTCTCAAGATAGCATAAGTATTACGGTGGGTGAACAAATTACTGTCAAGCAATTGAAAGAATTGAGCATAGTTATGAGAATATCTAGGTATGATCATGTATATAGGCATCACGTCCGCGACAAGTAGACCGAAACGATTCTGCATCTACTACTATTACTACACACATCGACCGCTATCCAACATGCATCTAGAGTATTAAGTTCTTAAGAACATAGTAATGCTTTAAGTAAGATGACATGATGTAGAGGGATAAACTCATGCAGTATGATATAAACCCCATCTTTTTATCCTCGATGGCAACAATACAATGCATGTCGTTTCTTTTCTGTCACTGGGATTGAGCACCGCAAGATTGAACCCAAAGCTAAGCACTTCTCCCATTGCAAGAAAGATAATTCGAAGAGACTTGCAAAGATAACCAATCATACATAAAAGAATTTAGAGAAGATTCAAATATTGTTCATAGATAATCTTGATCATAAACCCACAATTCATCGGATCTCGACAAAAACACCGCAAAAAGAAGAGTTAAATCAAATAGACCTCCAAGAGAATCGAGGAGAACTTTGTATTGAGATCCAAAGAGAGAGAAGAAGCCATCTAGCTAATAACTATGGACCCGAAGGTCTGAGGTAAACTACTCACACTTCATCGGAGAGGCTATGGTGTTGATGTAGAAGCCCTCCGTTATCAATGCCCCCTCCGGCAGGA
Source organism: Triticum aestivum (assembly GCF_018294505.1). Lineage (NCBI taxonomy): Eukaryota > Viridiplantae > Streptophyta > Magnoliopsida > Poales > Poaceae > Triticum > Triticum aestivum. The sequence continues at coordinate 584,243,259 of NC_057802.1, read as the reverse complement.
CGCCGGAAAAGGCCCCAAGATGGGATCTCACGGGTACAGAAGGTTGCGGTGGTGGAATTAGGTTTTCGTGGATGCCTCTGATGGTTTGGGGGTATGTAGGTATATATAGGAGGAAGAAGTACGTCGGTGGAGCAACGTGGGCCCCACGAGGGTGGAGGGCGCGCTTGGGGGAGGTGGGCGCGCCCCCTACCTCGTGCTCTCCTCGTTGATTTCTTTACATAGACTCCAAGTCCTCTGGATCACGTTTGTTCCGAAAATCACGTTCCCGAAGGTTTCATTCCGTTTGGACTCCGTTTGATATTCTTTTTCCGCGAAACACTAAAATAGGCAAAAAAACAACAATTTGGGTTGGTCCTCCGGTTAATAGGTTGGTCCCAAAAATAATATGAAAGTGTATAACAAAGCCCATTAAACATCCAAAATAGAATATAATATAGCATGGAACAATCAAAAATTATAGATACGTTGGAGACGTATCAAGCATCCCCAAGCTTAATTCCTGCTCGTCCTCGAGTAGGTAAATGATAAAAATAGAACTTTTGATGTGGAATGCTACTTGGCATAATTTCCAATGTAACCCTCTTAACTGTGGTATGAATATTCAGATCCGAAAGATTCAAGATAAAAGTTTAATATTGACATAAAAGTAATAATACTTCAAGCATACTAACTAAGCAGTTATGTCTTCTCAAAATAACATGGCCAAAGAAAGTTCATCCCTACAAAATCATATAGTTTGGTCATGCTCCATTTTCGTCACACAAGAATGCTCTCATCATGCACAACCCCGATGACAAGCCAAGCAATTGTTTCATACTTTAGTAATCTCAAACTTTTTCAACCTTCACGCCATACATGAGCGTGTGCCATGGATATAGCGCTATGGGTGGAATAGAATATAATGATGGGGGTTATGTGGAGAAGACAAAAAAGAGAAATTCTCACATCAATGCGGCTAATCAACGGGCTAGGGAGATGCCCATCGATTGATGTTAATGCAAGGAGTAGGGATTGCCATGCAACAGATGCACTAGAGCTATAAATGCATTAAAGCTCAACAAAAAGAAACTAAGTGGGTGTGCATCAAACTTGCTTGCTCACGAAGACCTAGGGCATTTGAGGAAGCCCATTGTTGTAATATACAAGCCAAGTTCTATAATGAAAAATTCTCACTAGTATATGAAAGTGACAAAACAAGAGACTCTCTACCATGAAGATCATGGTGCTACTTTGAAGCACAAGGGTGGAAAAAAGGATAGTAGCATTGCCCCTTTTTCGGGACTTTCTTTATTATTTGGCATTTTTCTTTTTTTATTGGGACAATGCTCTATGAATGATGATCATCACACTTCTATTTATTTACAACTCAACAACTCGATACTAGAACAAAGTATGACTCTATATGAATGCCTCCGGCGGTGTACCGGGATGGGCAATGAATCAAGAGTGACATGTATGGAAAATTATGAATGGTGGCTTTGCCACAAATATGATGTCAACTACATGATCATGCAAGGCAATATGACAATGATGATACGTGTCATGATAAACGGAAAGGTGGAAAGTTGCATGGCAATATATCTCGGAATGGCTATGGAAAGGCCATAATGGGTAGGTATGGTGGCTGTTTTGAGGAAGATATAAGGAGGTTTATGTGTGATAGAGCGCATCGTATCACGGGGTTTGGATGCACCGGCGAAGTTTGCACCAACTCTCAAGGTGAGAAAGGGCAGTGCACCGTACCGAAGGGGCTAGCAATGATGGAAGGATAAGAGTGCATATAATCTATGGACTCAACATTAGTCATAAAGAACTCACATACTTATTGCAAAAATCTACAAGTCATCAAAAGCCAAGCACTACGTGCATGCTCCTAGGGGGATAGATTGGTAGGAAAAGACCATCGCTCGTCCCCGACCGCCACTCATAAGGAGGACAATCAAAGAACACCTCATGTTTCAAATTTGTTACATAACGTTTACCATACGTGCATGCTACGGGACTTGCAAACTTCAACACAAGTATTTCTCAAATTCACAACTACTCAACTAGCACAACTTTAATATCACTACCTCCATATCTCAAAACAATCATCAAGCATCAAACTTTTCTTAGTATTCAACACACACATAAGAAAGTTTTTACTAATCTTGAATACCTAACATATTAGGACTAATTTCCCAAATAAAGCAAATTACCATGCTGTTTTGTAGGACTCCCAAATAGTATAAGTGAAGCATGAGAGAACAATAGTTTCTATAAAACAAAACCACCACCGTGCTCTAAAAGATATAAGTGAAGCACATAGAGTATTCTAATAAATTCCGAATCATGTGTGTCTCTCTCAAAAGGTGTGTACAGCAAAGATGATTGTGGTAAACTAAAAAGCAAAGACTCAAATCATAAAGGACGCTCCAAGCAAAACACTTATCATGTGGTGAATAATATAGCTTCAAGTAAAGTTACCGATGGACGAAGACGAAAGAGGGGATACCTTCCGGGGCATCCCCAAGTTTTGGCTTTTTGGTGTCCTTAGATTACCTTGGGGTGCCATGGGCATCCCCAAGCTTAGGCTCTTGCCACTACTTGTTCCATAATCCATCAAATCTTTTACCCAAAACATGAAAACTTCACAACACAAAACTCAACAGAAAATCTCGTAAGCTCCGTTAGCGAAAGAAAACAAAACACCACTTCAACATACTGTAATGAACTCTTTCTTTATTTATATTGGTGTTAAACCCACTGTATTCCAACTTCTCTATGGTTTATAAACTATTTTACTAGCCATAGATTCATCAAAATAAGCAAACAACACACGAAAAACAGAATCTGTCAAAAACAGAACAGTCTGTAGTAATCTGTAACTAACGCAAATTTCTGGAACTCAAAAACATCTACCAAAATAGGACGACCTAAACAATTTGTTTATTGATCTTCTGCAATTGGAATCAGTATTTTATCACGTTCTGGTGATTTTTAACAATTGTTCCGTGAACAGAAAGTTTCTGGAATTTTCAGCAAGATCAAATAACTATCATCCAAGAAGATCCTATAGGTTTAACTTGGCACAAACACTAATTAAAACATAAAACAATCTAACCAGAGGCTAGATCAAAGATTTATACCTAAACAGAAGCAAAAAGCAAAAAACTAAAATATAATTGGGTTGCCTCCCAACAAGCGCTATCGTTTAACACCCTTAGCTAGGCATAAAAGCAAGGATAGATCTAGGTATTGCCATCTTGGATCTTTAATTTTTTAACAGAGTTATGCTCGAATCCGGGAGGTTCTTTGTGTTTCCCTTCATATTCGGAAATTTTTAGATCTAAAGAATCCAACCACTTATTGCAAAGGGTAATCAACATATTCATGCGGTGGAGATTTCCGCTAACACTCTTAAGAGGTTCAAGAGATTTTTGTAAATTTTTCGGTACTTCGCAAATTTTCTCAAAAACTTGTGTTTCTTCCTGGGTATGATGAGTCCCCTTTTGTTGAGGTAGTGTTCCCACTATACCTTCTATAATTTCATGTGCAATACTGGGATCAATACTGGTATGTTGACTTTTTTTGTAGATCTCCCCGGCAACGGCGCAAGAAATCCTTCTTGCTAGCTCTTGAGCACTGCGTTTCTTTTCCCTTGAAGAGGAAAGGGTGATGCAGCAAAGTAGTGTAAGTATTTCCCTCAGTTTTTGAGAACCAAGGTATCAATCCAGTAGGAGACCACGCACAAGTCCCTCGCACCTACACAAACAAATAAGAACCTCGCAACCAACGCTATAAAGGGGTTGTCAATCCCTTCACGGTCACTTACGAGACTAAGATCTGATAGATATGATAAGATAATATTTTTGGTATTTTTATGATAAAGATGCAAAGTAAAATAAACGGCAATAGAAACAGCTAAGTGATGAAAGATTAATAAGATGGAAAATAGACCCGGGGGCCATAGGTTTCACTAGTGGCTTCTCTCAAGATAGCATAAGTATTACGGTGGGTGAACAAATTACTGTCGAGCAATTGATAGAATTGAGCATAGTTATGAGAATATCTAGGTATGGTCATGTATATAGGCATCACGTCCGCGGCAAGTAGACCGAAACGATTCTGCATCTACTACTATTACTCCACACATCGACCGCTATCTAGCATGCATCTAGAGTATTAAGTTCTTAAGAACAGAGTAATGCTTTAAGTAAGATGACATGATGTAGAGGGATAAACTCATGCAATATGATATAAACCCCATCTTTTTATCCTCGATGGAAACAATACAATACGTGTCGTTTCCCTTTCTGTCACTGGGATCGAGCACCGCAAGATTGAAGCCAAAGCTAAGCACTTCTCCCATTGCAAGAAAGCTCAATCTAGTAGGACAAACCAAACTGATAATTCGAAGAGACTTGCAAAGATAACCAATCATACATAAAAGAATTCGGAGAAGATTCAAATATTGTTCATAGATAACTTGATCATAAACCCACAATTCATCGGATCTCGACAAACACACCGCAAAAAGAAGAGTTACATCAAATAGATCTCCAAGAGAATCGAGGAGAACTTTGTATTGAGATCCAAAGAGAGAGCAGAAGCCATCTAGCTAATAACTATGAACCCGAAGGTCAGAGGTAAACTACTCAGACATCATCGGAGAGGCTATGGTGTTGATGTAGAAGCCCTCCGTGATCAATGCCCCCTCCGGCAGGACACCGGAAAAGGCCCCAAGATGGGATCTCACGGGTGCAGAAGGTTGCGGCGGTGGAATTAGGTTTTCGTGGATGCCTCTGATGGTTTGGGGGTACGTAGGTATATATAGAAGGAAGAAGTACGTCGGTGGAGCAACGTGGGCCCTACGAGGGTGGAGGGCGTGCCTGGGGGAGGTGGGCGCGCCCCCTACCTCGTGCTCTCCTCGTTGATTTCTTTACGTAGACTCCAAGTCCTCTGGATCACGTTTGTTCCGAAAATCACGTTCCCGAAGGTTTCATTCCATTTGGACTCCGTTTGATATTCTTTTTCTACGAAACACTAAAATAGGAAAAAAACAACAATTTGGGCTGGGCCTCCGGTTAATAGGTTAGTCCCAAAAATAATATAAAAGTGCATAACAAAGCCCATTAAACATCCAAAACAGAATATAATATAGCATGGAACAATCAAAAATTATAGATACGTTGGAGACGTATCAATCTTGCGGTGTCCTTTCCCAGTGACAGCAGGGGCAGCAAGGCACGTATTGTATTGTTGCCATTGAGGGTAAAAAGATGGGGTTTATATCATATTGCTTGAGTTTGTCCCTCTACATCATGTCATCTTGCCTAATGCGTTACTCTGTTCTTATGAACTTAATACTCTCGATGCATGCTGGATAGCAGTCGATGTGTGGAGTAATAGTAGTAGATGCAGAATCGTTTCGGTCTACTTGACACGGACGTGATGCCTATATACATGATCATGCCCAGATATTCTCATAACTATGTGCTTTTCTATCAATTGCGCGACAGTAATTTGTTCACCCACCGTAGATTATGCTATCATGAGAGAAGCCACTAGTGAAACCTATGGCCCCCGGGTCTATTTTCCATCATATAAATTTCCGATCTATTTTATTTTGCAATCTTTACTTTCCAATCTATATCATAAAAATACCAAAAATATTTATCTTATTATCTCTATCAGATCTCACTTTTGCAAGTGGCCGTGAAGGGATTGACAACCCCTTTATCGCATTAGTTGCAAGGTTCTTATTTGTTTGTGTAGGTACGAGGCGCTTTGCGTGTATCCTCCTACGGGATTGATACCTTGGTTCTCAAAAACTGAGGGAAATACTTACGCTACTTTGCTGCATCACCCTTTTCCTCTTCAAGGGAAAACCAACGCATGCTCAAGAGGTAGCAGACAGAAGCATAAACCCGAGTAAGGGGGTTGTGGCGTATGGGATAAAGGGGGCTTGATATGTTAATGCTATGGTTGGGTTTTACCTTAATGATCTTTAGTAGTTGCGGATGCTTGCTAGAGTTCCAATCATAAGTGCATATGACCCAAGAAGAGAAAGTATGTTAGCTTAGCCTCTCCCTCATATGAAATTGCAATGACGACTACCGGTCTTGTTAACAACTGCCTAGGATAATTCCGCACACCGACCCATCATTATTCCACACTCGCTATTTATAATATTTAGTAATATATTCTAACTTTATGATAACAGCACCTACTTTTATGTTTTAGCTCTCCGATATCATGCAAAGTTATCCTCTTCATACCCACATCATACTTTTATTTCTCGTTTCTAGTTGGAAGCAAACGTTCGGTGTACGTAGGGTCGTATCAGTGGCAGATAGGACCTGAGATAATCTTGATCTTACCTTAGGTCCTTGTGGGTTCGACACTCCATACTTATCACTTCCACCTTTGGGAATTGCTACGATGATTCCCTGCACTTGGGGATTATCAAGCTCTTTTCTGGTGCGTGCTTGTTTGCTTTCTTCACTAAGTAGATTTTGTTTTTCCTTTTTGTTTCTGTTTAGTTGTGGGTGAAACATACAAGAAAATTAAAAGAATGAAAATAAAAAAATTACTTGCCTCTCATGCCTAAAAAGTTTTTCAATAAGAGAAGTGATTGGAAGGTTATGCATTGGAGAAGTGAGGGTCGACCTTGAACACTGTTCATGCTCATGGAAACAATGTAAAAAATTTCATGGAAGCTTCTCTGAAAATAATTATCCCCTTGTATATATCCATTGTATTATAAAAAATGTGCCAAGCTTTGGTTTTAGGTGTGCAGTACAAAAACAGAAACTTTGGCTGTAGCGCGTGAATTTACACTTTTTACTGGAAAGTCAAATGGGTCTGAAACTGTTTGCACATTACTTCTGTACAAATTGTTTAAATTGTCATACTTTTTAGAATTTTTTGGAGTTACAGAAGTTCACTAAACTTCCAGATTACTATAGACTGTCTTGTTTTTAACAGATTCTGTTTTCTATGTGTTGTTCGATCATTTTGATGAATCTATGGGTAGTATAGATAAAGTGCTAATATGAAATTGGAATGAGTTTTCAACAGTACCTAAAAGTAATGATTTGCTTTAGTATACTAACGGATCTCACAAAGTTTTTGTGGATGAAGTGTTCGAAGAACGAGGAGTTACCGATGTGAGAAGAATAAAGAGAGGCAAGAGTTCAAGCTTGGGGATGCCCAAGGCACCCCAAGTAAATATTCCAAGGATACTCAAGCATCTAAGCTTGGGGATGCCCCGGTTGGCATCCCATCTTTCTTCTTCAACAGTTATTGGTATACCTCGGTTTTTGTTTTGTTCGCATGATTTGTGTCCTTTGTGTTTTTCTTTTTCTTTAGGAACCATGCTAGTATGAGATACCCCTTCAATGATCTTATAGAATGCTCTTTGTGCTTCACTTAAATCTTTTGAGTATGGTTTTATAGAATGCTTCGTGTGCTTCACTTATATATTTTGAGCTTGGATATTGGTTAGTCTATATTAATTGTAGAATGCTCCATGAACTTCACTTATATCTTTTGGAGTATGAATAATACTCTCATCTAAAGTGGGTTTGGAAGAGTGTCAACTTTAGGAATTAGTGATCCCACTATTTTGGAGGGTGTTGAATCTTAGTGTGATATTTATGAAAGTGGATTTGGAAGAGTGTCAACTTTAGTTAGTAATGATTCCATTTTTTCGGAAGAGGTTCCAATTGATTATGGGAACAAAGTTGCTATCTATGATGATTATTGTGATGACATGTATGCTATAAAGAATAATTTTAACCATGAAACTTGTCATCATGATTTTAATTTTCAATTGGATTATGCTTCACATGACAGTTATTTTGTTGAGATTGCTCCCACTATTCCGAATGAGAAGAATTTTTGCTTATGTGAAGAGTAGTAAAATTTATATGCTTGTAGATCATGACAAGAATGTTGTATGTTATGGTTATATTTTTGAACTCATTCATGATGCTGCTAAAAATTATTATGAGGGAGGAATACATGCTTGTAGGAGTTGCAATAATATCAAGTTTCCTCTCTATGTGCTTAAAGTTTTGAAGTTATACTTGTTTTGCCTTCCTATGCTAGTTGATTCTTGTTCCTATAAATTGTGTGCTCACAAAATCCCTAGGCATAGGAAGTGGGTTATATTTAAATGTGCTAGTCATATTCTTCATGATGCTCTCTTTATGTTTCAATTCTTATCTTTTATGTGAGCATCATTGAAATCATCATGCCTAGCTAAAAGGCATTAAAGAAAAGCGCTTGTTGGGAGACAACACAATATTTACCCTTACTGTTTTTATGTGTTTACATGATTAAGATACTGTAGTAATCATTTTTTATAGCTTTTGTTTCAATAAATTGCAAAGTAAGACCTTTGGGAAGACTTGGGTGAAAGTTAATGGGATCTTGCTGTAAAAAACAGAAACTTTGTGCTCACGAGATTAGCTGTTGCTTTTTACAGAAGAGTGCTTTTGAGTTGATTCTTTTGGAAGAAGAGTAATAGACAAATTCCTCACGTCCACAAATTTATTTCATAATTTTTGGAGTAGCAGAAGTATGGTTGCTGTTCAGATCATTACAGACTGTTCTGTTTCTGACAGATTCTGTTTTCATTGCATAGTTTGCTTGTTTTCTAGTTTCTATGGCTTGTATTTCTCAATATAAATTGTAGAAATGATATGGTACAGTAGGCATTGTGTGAGAACAATTATGAACCTTGTCTTTGACAGTACCAAAGTGAATGCTTTACTCTTTATCATACTAACCTATCTCACGAAGTTCCGTTAAGTTTTGTGTGATTGAAGTTTTCAAGCTTTGGGGGTGATATCGATATGAGGAGAATAAGGAGTGGAAAGACCCTAATCTTGGGGATGCCCAAGGCACCCCAAGGTAATATTCAAGAAAGACTCAAGCGCCTAAGCTTGGGGATGCCCCGGAAGGCATCCCCTCTTTCGTCTTCAAAACTATTAGTATACCTTACTCAGAGCTATATTTTTATTCGTCACATGATATGGGTTTTGCTTGGAGCATATATTCAATTTTACTTGCTGTTTGAATGAAATCATTGGATCTGAAATCTTTAATGAAAAATAATCCTCCCATGGCTAGGTAATTATTTGACTACTCAGTGTTCTTCACTTATATCTTTTTGGAGTAGTTTGTCATTTACTCACGTGCTTCACGTATATCCTATGAGTAAATGGTTGAATGAATTGAATATAATAAATCTGAATTTATATACGTTTCATATGCTTAAAACATGGGGAGTAATGACTTCACACATAATAAGTATAGGTAGTAAACTTATTGAAAGTTAGCAAACGCAGAATTGGTCACTTGAACAATTCATGAAAGAATATTGAGGGAAGAGAGATTTCACATATAAATATACTATCTTGGACATCTTTTGTAATTGTGAGCACCCATTAAAATATGGCATGCTAAAAAGTTGATGTTGGACAAGGAAGACAACTTAATGGGTTATGCTTTCCTATATCTGAAACGTTATATTGTCTTGGATCATCCAACATGTTGAGATTGCCTTTCCCTCTCATGCTAGCCAAATTCTTTGCACAAAGTAGAGATACTACTTGTGCTTCCAAACATTCCTTAACCCGGTTTTGGCATGAGAGTCCACCATACCTAGCTATGGATTGAGTAAGATCCTTCAAGTAAGTTGTCATCGGTACATGTAATAAAAAAATTGCTCCTTAAATATGTATGATCTATTAGTGCGAAGAAAATAAGCTTTATACGAACTTGTGATAGGGAAGAAATAAAATCGACGGACTGCATAATAAAGGTCTTTATCACAAGCGGCAATATAAAGTGACGTTCTTTGCATTAAGATTTTGTGCATCCAAACATAAAAGCGCATGACAACCTCTGCTTCCCTCTGCGAAGGGCCTATCTTTTACTTTTACCTTCTACCCTTATACAAGAGTCATGGGGATTTTCACCTTTCCTTTTTACACTTTTTCCTTTGGCAAGCACTTTGTGTTGGAGCGATCCAGATATATATATCCACTTGGATGTAGGTTTTCATAAAGTATTATTGTTGACATTACCCTTGAGGTAAAAGGTTGGGAGGCGAAACTATAACCCCTATCTTTCTCTGTGTCCGATTAAAACTTTGAACCCATAAATATCACGTGAGTGTTAGCAATTGTGAAAGATTAAATGATAGTTGAGTATGTGGAGTTTGTTGAATCAAAGCTCTTACGTAGACCCTTCCTGCAATAAGATGAATTGGAATTGTTTGATGACTAAGAGCATGGTTTGTTAGTTTCAAGAAAGTTTATGATCTATACTTTAATATGTGAATAGCTTGTTACTTGATCATGAAAAGTTTTATGAGATGAGCTACTGTTATGACATATAATGATGCTAGAAAAGATGATTGAAATTATCATTGATCAGACTCGTGCACCTGCTAGCATTCACACTTCATATATTATTTCTTTTATCATTTACCTACTCGAGGACGAGCAGGAATTAAGCTTGGGGATGCTGATACTTCTCCAACGTATCTATAATTTATGAAGTATTCATGCTATTATATTATACATCTTAGATGTTTTATATGCATTTATATGCTATTTTATATGATTTTTGGGACTAACCTATTAACCTAGAGCCCAGTGCCGGTTTCTGTTTTTTTCCTTGTTTTTGAGTTTTACAGAAAAGGAATACCAAACGGAGTCCAATTGATGTGCCAATTTTTGATGATTTTTTATGGACCAGAAGAAGCCCACGGAGCATCAGAGATGGACCAGAAGAGTCCCGAGCCGTCCACGAGGGTGGAGGGCACGCCCTACCCCCTGGGCGCGCCCTCCTATCTCGTGGACGACTCGGAGACCCCCCTGACGTGAAACCGATGCCAAAAATTCCAATAAATACAGAAACCCCCAGAAAGAAACCTAGATCGGAAGTTCCACCGCCGCAAGCCTCTGTAGCCACGAGAAATCAATGTAGGCCCTCTCTGGCACCCTGCCGGAGGGGGCCATCATCACCGGAGGCCATGGAGGAGGATCCCGGAGGGGCCATCATCGTCGTGAAGGCCAAGGACCAGAGGGAGAACCTCTCCCCATCTAGGGGGGAGGCGATGGAGGAGGAAGCACAAGGGGGAGAACCTCTCCTCCTCTCTCTCGGTGGCGCCGGAGTGCCATCGGCAGGGGAATAATCGTCGCGGTGATCGTCTTCATCAACATCACCATCCTCATCTCTTTTATGCGGTCCACTCTCCCGCACCATGCTGTAATCCCTACTTGAACATGGTGCTTTATGCCACATATTATGATCCAATGATGTGTTGCCATCCTATGATGTTTTGAGTAGATATCCTTTGACTTTGGGTTGATTGATGATCCAGATTGGTAGGAGTTGTATGTTTTATTTTGGTGCTGTCCTATTGTGCCCTCCGTGTCGCGCAAGCGTGAGAGATTCCCACTGTAGGGTGTTGCAATACGTTCATGATTCGCTTATAGTGGGTTGCTTGAGTGACTGATACGTCTCCAACGTATCTATAAAATAGACTAAATAAATTAGAAGCGAAACTAGAAGATCTAAAATCTAATTTAGAAAATAAGGCAAATATAGAGCAAGACAACATTATAGTTAGAAGCACTGAAATGAAAGTGAAAATGATAATGGTAAGAGATCAAAATAAAGATAGCTTAATTCAATTAAAAGATGCTACAACCAATTTTGGGAATAAATATATAGTAAGACTGCCATTCAAAGCAGTTCTAGGAATCAGGATTCCAGTTAGAATAGTTTTTAAACCAAATATTTATAAGATTTTAGCCTTGTTAGATACATGTTGCACTAAAAATATCATTCATGACAAGTATTTCGTTAGGTGCCCTGAAATAGTTAAAACTATAGATGATAATAAAGCCGAGGTATCTCCGGATATGTCTGGTATAAAGAAAATCCATAATTAGTTAGCATATAATATAGAAACATATATTAATGGTACAAAATACATAATAGACAAATTTACAATTAGAGATTTATCTGTTATAAATGATGACATAATATTAGGATTAAGATATTTACAACATTCTCTCGAGACCACTATTATACATGAAGAAGGTGTTACATTTGTCCCCTACCAAGATAATGTTCCATACATATCTGAGGCATGAAAACAAAGAAAGGCCATACAACTAGGTGAAATATCTAACTCGAAAGATAAATATGATACTATACCATATTTTCGTGAAACATGTAATGAAGAAGATCTTCGTGAAGCTATCGAAGAATATAATATAGAAAATACTTCCACAGAGTGCATAGGACTGCAATCATTTGCACCACATTGGTACAGAGATATGAAGTCCAAAAAGGATATAGACAAGATAGCGCAAAGGTTAGAAGATATACAAATTATTGGAGAAATACCAATGAAGCATTGGGATAATAACTCCATAATTTGAAAGATAAACATCATAAACCTAGATTATAATAAAATCAGGCCCAATTGAAGCTACACCAAAAACATATAGAGGAATTTAAAATGCATATCAAAGAATTATTAAAATTAAGAGCAATTAGAGAAAGTAAATGTCCTCACCATTCAGTTGCGTTTATAGCTAGAAATCACGCTGAAGAAGCTAGGGGTAAGTCTAGGATGGTAATTAATTTTAAAAGACTTAATGAGAATACGATAGATGATGCATACAATACCTAATAAACATGAATGGATCAATATAATACAAGGGAGCAAATACTTTTCAAAGTTTGATTTAAAACCTGGATTTTGGCAAGTAAAAATGGAAGAGGAATCTATCCCTTGGGCAGCTTTTGAAGGAAATATGCCCTAGAGGCAATAATAAAGTATTATTTATTTTCTTGTATCATGATAAATGTTTATTATTCATGCTAGAATTGTATTAACCGGAAACATAATACATGTGTGAATATATAGACAAACAGAGTGTCACTAGTATGCCTCTACTTGACTAGCTCGTTAATCAAAGATGGTTATGTTTCCTAGCCGTAGACATCAGTTGCCATTTGATTAACGAGATCACCTCATTAGGAGAATGACGTGATTGACTTGACCCATTCCGTTAGCTTAGCACTCGATCGTTTAGTATGTTGCTATTGCTTTCTTCATGACTTATACATGTTCCTATGACTATGAGATTATGCAACTCCCGTTTACCGGAGGAACACTTTGTGTGCTACCAAACGTCACAACGTAAATGGGTGATTATAAAGGTGCTCTTTAGGTGTCTCCAAAGGTACTTGTTGGGTTGGCGTATTTCGAGATTAGATTTGTCACTCCAATTATCGGAGAGGTATCTCTGGACCCACTCGGTAATACACATCACTATAAGCCTTGCAAGCATTGTGACTAATGAGTTAGTTGCGGGATGATGTGTTACGGAACGAGTAAAGAGACTTGCCGGTAACGAGATTGAACTAGGTATCGAGATACCGACGATCAAATCTCGGGCAAGTAACATACCGGTGACAAAGGGAACAACGTATGTTGTTATGCGGTCTGACCGATAAAGATCTTCGTAGAATATGTGGGAGCCAATATGGGCATCCAGATCCCGCTATTGGTTATTGACCGGAGACGTGTCTCGGTCATGTCTACATAGTTCTCGAACCCGTAGGGTCCGCACGCTTAACGTTACGATGACAGTTTTATTGAGTTTTGATGTACCGAAGGAGTTCGGAGTCCCGGATGAGATCGGGGATATGACTAGGAGTCTCGAAATGGTCGAGACGTAAAGATCGATATATTGGACAACTATATTCGGACTTCGGAAAGGTTCCGAGTGATTCGGGTATTTTTCGGAGTACCGGAGAGTTACGGGAATTCGTATTGGTCCTTAATGGGCCATACGGGAAAGGAGAGAAAGGCCTCAAAAGATGGCCGCACCCCTCCCCATGGTCTGGTCCGAATTGGACTAGGGAAGGGGGGTGCACCCTTCCTTCTTTCTCCTTCCCCCTTCCCTTCTCCTACTCCCACAAGGAAAGGAGGAGTCCTACTCCCGGTGGGAGTAGGACTCCCCCCTATGGCGCGCCTCTCCCCTTGGCCGGCTGCCTCCCCCTTGCTCCTTTATATACGCGGGCAAGGGGGCACCCCAGAGACACAACAATTGATCCTTGAGATCTCTTAGCCGTGTGCGGTGCCCCCCTCCACCATATTACACCTCGATAATACCGTTCTGGAGCTTAGGCGAAGCCCTGCGTCGGTGGAACATCATCATCGTCACCACGCCGTCGTGCTGACGAAACTCTCCCTCAACACTCGGCTGGATCGGAGTTCGAGGGACGTCATCGAGCTGAACGTGTGTAGAACTCGGAGGTGCCGTACGTTCGGTACTTGATCGGTCGGATCGTGAAGACGTACGACTACATCAACCGCGTTGTGATAACGCTTCCGCTGTCGGTCTACGAGGGTACGTGGACAACACTCTCCCTCTCGTTGCTATGCATCACCATGATCTTGCATGTGCGTAGGAAATTTTTTGAAATTACTACGTTCCCCAACAGTGGCATCCGAGCCTGTTTTTATGCGTTGATGCTATGCACGAGTAGAACACAAGTGAGTTGTGTGCGATATAAGTCATACTGCTTACCAGCATGTCATACTTTGGTTCAGCGGTATTGTGAGATGAAGCGGCCCGGACCGACATTACGCGTACGCTTACGCGAGACTGGTTTCACCGTTCGGAGCACTCGTTGCTTAAAGGTGACTGGCGGGTGTCTGTCTCTCTCACTTTAGTTGAACTGAGTGTGGCTACGCCCGGTCCTTGCGAAGGTTAAAACAGCACCAACTTGACAAACTATCGTTGTGGTTTTGATGCGTAGGTAAGAACGGTTCTTGCTAAGCCCGTAGCAGCCACGTAAAACTTGCAACAACAAAGTAGAGGACGTCTAACTTGTTTTTGCAGGGCATGTGGTGATGTGATATGGTCAAGACATGATGTGATATAATGTGTTGTATGAGATGATCATGTTTTGTAACCGAGTTATCGGCAACTGGCAGGAGCCATATGGTTGTCGCTTTATTGTATGAGATGCAATCGCCATGTAATAGTTTTACTTTATCACTAAGCGGTAGCGATAGTCGTAAAAGCAATAAGTTGGCGAGACGACAACGATGCTATGATGGAGATCAAGGTGTCGCGCCGGTGACGATGGTGATCATGATGGTGCTTCGGAGATGGAGATCACAAGCACGGTTCTTCGGAGATGGAGATCACAAGCACAAGATGATGATGGCCATATCATATCACTTATATTGATTGCATGTGATGTTAATCCTTTATGCATCTTATCTTGCTTTGTTTGACGGTAGCATTATAAGATGATCCTTCACTAAATTATCAAAGTATAAGTGTTCTCCCTGAGTATGCACCGTTGCGAAAGTTCTTCGTGCTGAGACACCACGTGATGATCGGGTGTGATAGGCTCTACGTTCAAATACAACGGGTGCAAAACAGTTGCACACGCGGAATACTCAGGTTAAACTTGACGAGCCTAGCATATAACAGATATGGCCTCGGAACACGGAGACCGAAAGGTCGAGCGTGAATCATATAGTAGATATGATCAACATAATGATGTTCACCATTGAAACTACTCCATCTCACGTGATGATCGGACATGGTTTAGTTGATATGGATCACGTAATCACTTAGAGGATTAGAGGGATGTCTATCTAAGTGGGAGTTCTTAAGTAATATGATTAATTGAACTTGAATTTATCATGAACTTAGTCCTGATAGTATTTTGCAAATTATGTTATAGATTAATAGCTCACGTTGTTGCTTCCCTGTGTTTATTTTTGATATGTTCCTAGAGAAAAATTATGTTGAAAGATGTTAGTAGCAAAGATGCGGATTGGATCCGTGATCTGAGGATTATCCTCATTGCTGCACAGAAGAATTATGTCCTTAATGCACCGCTAGGTAACAGACCTATTGCAGGAGCAGATGCAGACGTTATGAACGTTTGGCTAGCTCAATATGATGACTACTTGATAGTTTAGTGCACCATGCTTAACGGCTTAGAATCGGGACTTCAAAGACGTTTTGAACGTCATGGACCATATGAGATGTTCCAGGAGTTGAAGTTATAAATTCAAGCAAATACTCGAGTTGAGAGATATGAAGTCTCCAACAAGTTCTATAGCTAAAAGATGGAGGAGAATCGCTCAACTAGTGAGCATGTGCTCAGATTGTCTGGGTACTACAATCGCTTGAATCAAGTGGGAGTTAATCTTCCGGATAAAATAGTGATTGACAGAATTCTCTAGTCACCATCAGCAAGTTAGTAGAACTTCGTGATGAACTACAGTATGCAAGGGATGACGAAAGTAATTCACGAGCTCTTCGTGATGCTGAAATCGACGAAGGTAGAAATCAAGAAAAACATCAAGTGTTGATGGTTGACGAGACCACTAGTTTCAAGAAAAGGGCAAAGGGAAGAAGGGAACTTCAAGAAGAACGGCAAGCAAGTTGCTGCTCAAGTGAAGAAGCCTAAGTCTGGTCCTAAGCCTGAGACTAAGTGCTTCTACTGCAAAGGGACTGGTCACTGGAAGCGGAACTACCCCAACTATTTGGTGGATAAGAAGGATGGCAAAGTGAACAAAGGTATATTGGATATACATGTTATTGATGTGTACTTTACTAGTGTTTATAGCAACCCCTCGGTATTTGGTACTGGTTCAGTTGCTAAGAGTAGTAACTCGAAACGGGAGTTGCAGAATAAACAGAGACTAGTAAAAAGGCGAGGTGACGATGTGTGTTGGAAGTAGTTCCAAGATTGATATGATCATCATCGCACACTCCCTGTACTTTCGGGATTAGTGTTGAAACTAAATAAGTGTTATTTGGTGTTTGCGTTGAGCATGAATATGATTTGATCATGTTTATTGCAATATGGTTATTCATTTAAGTTAGAGAACAATTGTTGTTCTGTTTACATGAATAAAAACCTTCTATGGTCATACACACCAACGAAAATGGTTTGTTGGATCTCGATCGTAGTGATACACATATTCATAATATTGAAGCCAAAAGATGCAAAGTTAATAATGATAGTGCAACTTATTTGTGGCACTGCCGTTTAGGTCATATTGGTGTAAAGCGCATGAAGAAACTCCATACTGATGGGATTTTGGAATCACTTGATTATGAATCACTTGATGCTTGTGAACTGTGCCTCATGGGCAAGATGACTAAAACGCCGTTCTCCAGAACTATGGAGAGAGCAACAGATTTGTTGGAAATCATACATACAGTGTATGTGGTCCGATGAATATTGAGGCTCGTAGCAGGTATCATTATTTTCTGACCTTCACAGATGATTTGAGCAGATATGGGTATATCTGCTTAATGAAACAGAAGTCTGAAACATTTGAAAAGTTCATATAATTTCAGAGTGAAGCGGAAAATCATCGTAACAAGAAAATAAAGTTTCTACGATCTGATCGTGGAGAAGAGTATTTGAGTTACGAGTTTGGCCTTCAGTTAAAACAATGTGAAATTGTTTCACTACTCACGCCACCTGGAACACCACAGTGTAATGGTGTGTCTGAACATTGTAACCGTACTTTATTAGATATGGTGCGATATATGATGTCTCTTACCAATCTACCACTACCGTTTTGGGGTTATGCATTAGAGACAGCTACATTCACGTTAAATAGGGCACCATCAAAATCCGTTGAGACGACGCCTTATGAACTGAGGTTTAGCAAGAAACCAAAGTTGTCGTTTCTTAAAATTTTGGGGTTGCGATGCTTATGTGAAAAAGTTTCATCCTGATCAGCTCAAACCCAAATCGGAGAAATGTGTCTTCATAGGATACCCAAAGAAGACAGTTGGGTACACCTTCTATCACAGATCCGAAGGCAAGACATTCGTTGCTAAAAATGGATCCTTTCTAGAGAAGGAGTTTCTCTCGAAAGAAGTGAGTGGGAGGAAAGTAGAACTTGATGAGGTAACTGTACCTGCTCCCTTATTGGAAAGTAGTTCATCACAGAAATCTGTTCCTGTGACTCCTACACCAATTAGTGAGGAAGTTAATGATGATGATCATGTAACTTCAGATCAAGTTACTACCAAACCTCGTAGGTAAACCAGAGTAAGATCCGCACCAGAGTGGTACGGTAATCCTGTTCTGGAGGTTATGTTACTAGACCATGACGAACCTACAAACTATGAGGAAGCGATGATGAGCCCAGATTCCGCAAAATGGCTTGAGGCCATGAAATCTGAGATGAGATCCATGTATGAAGAACAAAGTATGGACTTTGGTTGACTTGCCTGATGATCGACGAGCCATTGAGATTAAATGGATCTTCAAGAGGAAGACAGACGCTGATAGTAGTGTTACTATCTACAAAGCTAGAATTGTCGCAAAAGGTTTTCGACAAGTTCAATGTGTTGACTACGATGAGAGAGTTTCTCACTCGTATCTATGCTTAAAGTCTATCTGAATCATGTTAGCAATTGCCGCATTTTATGAAATCTGGCAAATGGATAAACAAAACTACATTCCTTAATGGATTTATTAAAGAAGAGTTGTATATGATGCAACCAGAAGGTTTTGTCAATCCTAAAAGGTGCTAACAAAATATGCAAGCTCCAGCGATCCATCTATGGACTGGTGCAAGCATCTCGGAGTTGGAATATACACTTTGATAAGTTGATCAAAGGATATAGTGTTATACAGACTTGCGGTGAAGCCTGTATTTACAAAAAAGTGAGTGGGAGCACTACAACATTTCTGATAAGTATATGTGAATGACATATTGTTGATCGGAAATAATGTAGAATTATTCTGCAAAGCATAAAGGAGTGTTTGAAAGGAGTTTTTCAAAAGAAAGACCTCGGTGAAGCTGCTTACATATTGAGCATCAAGATCTATAGAGATAGATCAAGACGCTTGATAAGTTTTTTCAATGAGTACATACCTTAACAAGATTTTGAAGTAGTTCAAAATAGAACAGTCAAAGAAAAGAGTTTCTTGCCTGTGTTACATGGTGTGAAATTGAGTAAGACTCAAAGCCCGACCACGGCAGAAGATAGAAAGAGAATGAAAGTCATTCCCTATGCCTTGGCCATAGGTTCTATAAAGTATGCCATGCTGTGTACCAGATCTATTGTATACCCTACACTGATTTTGGCAAGGGAGTACAATAGTGATCTAGGAATAGATCACTGGACAGCGGTCAAAATTATCCTTAGTGGAATAAGGAAATGTTTCTCGATTATGGAAGTGACAAAAGGTTCGTCGTAAAGGGTTACGTCGATGCAAGTTTTGACACTAAATCTAGATGACTCTAAGTCTCGGTCTAGATACATATTGAAAGTGGGAGCAATTAGCTAGAGTAGCTCCGTGCAGAGCATTGTAGACATAGAAATTTGCAAAATACTTACGGATCTGAATGTGACAGACCCGTTGACTAAAATTATCTCACAATCAAAACATGATCACACCTTAGTACTCTTTGGGTGTTAATCACATAGCGATGTGAACTAGATTATTGACTCTAGTAAACCCTTTGAGTGTTGGTCACATAGAGATGTGAACTATGGGTGTTAATCACATGGTGATGTGAATTATTGATGTTAAATCACATGGCGATGTGAACTAGATTATTGACTCTAGTGCAAGTGGGAGACTGAAGGAAATATGCCCTAGAGGCAATAATAAAGTATTATTTATTTCCTTGTATCATGATAAATGTTTATTATTCATGCTAGAATTGTATTAACCGGAAACATAATACATGTGTGAATATATAGACAAACAGAGTGTCACTGGTATGCCTCTACTTGACTAGCTCGTTAATCAAAGATGGTTATGTGAAGCCCTGCGTCGGTGGAACATCATCATCGTCACCACGCCGTCGTGCTGACAAAACTCTCCCTCAACACTCGGCTGGATCGGAGTTCGAGGGACGTCATCGAGCTGAACGTGTGCTGAACTCGGAGGTGTCGTGCGTTCGGTACTTGATCGGTCGGATCGTGAAGACGTACGACTACATCAACCGCGTTGTGATAGCGCTTCCGCTGTCGGTCTACGAGGGTACGTGGACAACACTCTCCCCTCTTGTTGCTATGCATCACCATGATCTTGCGTGTGCGTAGGAAATTTTTTGAAATTACTACGTTCCCCAACAGCTTTCACTTTTCCATGAGGCCATTATGAATGGCTAGTAATGCCATTGGGTCTAAAGAATGCACCTGCATTGTTCCAAAGAAAAATGCAGAACATATTCAATGAGAATCCGGCATTCATATTGGTCTACGTAGATGACTTGCTGGTCTTTTCAAAATCATATAAAGAGCATAAAGCTCATCTTGAAGTCTTCTTTAGAAAGGTACAACAAAGTGGACTCATTCTATCTAAAAAGAAAATGGAAATTTGTAGAGAGAAAATAATTTTTCTTTGTCATGAAATAGGAGAAGGAAAAATATATTTACAACAACACATTGTAATGTAAATTTTGCAGTTCCCTAATAACATGAATGATAAAAAGGTTTTGAAACAATTCTTAGGAATTGTAGATTATCCAAGGAATTATATAGATAACTTGGCAAAGCATGTTGGACCTTTATATGCTAAATTAAGAAAGAATGGTGAAAGGTATTTCAACTCAGAAGATATAAAATTAGTAAGGGCCATTATAAACAAGGTCAAGAATTTGAAACCTTTAGAATTACCATTAGAAGACTATTACTTCATAATTGAAACCAATGCATCTAAAGTACGTTGGGGTTTATTAAAGCAAAAACCCAACAAATATTCTCCGAAAGGTGGGGAGAAAATATGCAGATATGCTTCGGGGAGTTACAAATTAAAGACAATAAAAAATATTGATAGAGAAATTCTTGTTGTCGTTCACACAATTAACGCTTTTAGATTATACTAAGGGTTTAAGTAATTTATAGTACGAACAGAGTGTGAAGCAATATGTAGATATTATAATCAAATTAATAGTAATAAAAGTTCGACTAGAAGATGGGTATTATTCGAAGAAACTATAGGAGGGAATGGTTATAAATTAATATTTGAATATATCAAAGGGAAGGGTAATAGTTTACCTGACATATTCTCTCGCTCATCGATTTTGTAGAAATGAAGAAAGGATTGCTTCCCAGAGGATATGGAGCTTGCATATTTTGAGAAGAAAATAATCTCAAAATATTTGCACCAGGCACATTCAACTTCGAGCCCAAAAGTCATACCAATATTAATGACATCGAGAGGTGCATACTAGATAATTTCTGGTATCAATACAACAATAAAAGAGAAGACAAAGGGTACATGTTGGCAATTCTTAATAGTCTATCTGAATACTTTAATTTATTGAGCAAATGCACCTCCAAAGCAGCACAAAAGGAAGAGCAAAAAAAACATTATATATAATATTTCATAGAACTAAACAAGGAATATGTATGAGCTTTGAAGATGTATTAAAAGAGAAATATGATGCAAGGCGAAAGAACAAATACTTATGATGTAAAAGATATGATGATTACAATGAGGCCCTAGAATATGCAAGAAGCTTAATAGGGAAAAAATAATTATATAGACCCAAAAGCTAAAGAATATGTAGCAACATGACCACTCCATCTTTTCCTAAATGTTCAAAGGGAGAAGCATCAAGCTCCCATAAGGTTAAAGAAGAAGATTCCCCTAAATATGAGACATACAATGAATGCCTTGTCAAAGGAATCGATCCTTTAGATGGTTAATATATAGACTCGAAAATAAATGAAAATTTTGAAGAACTTGCAAAATCAATGCAGAAAGAACTGAAAGAAGAAATTACAAAAGAATTAAGATCAGATGTGAATGGAAAATTTGAAGAACTAAAGAAAGAATACGATCAAAAATATGATTTCAATATTTCTGAGATACACCATATCGACATTGCCGGACACAGGCAACCAATTGAATAAAAGAGGTAAAATAATAATCAAATATATTCGAATATGAAATCATATGAATATCAATTATACGGGCGCGGAGGACCTATACTATAATATTGATAGAATTCAAAATATTGATAAAGTATTATCAATAATATGGGCTGGGTAGACCCATACCCAAAGAAAAAAATCGAAAAGAATAAAAATAAATAAATCATAATAACAATATAAATGTAGCAAGAATAGTTATGCAAGAAGCAAGTATGCAACATTCGTATCAGGAAAGGTCAAGGAGAGGAGTTAAGCTAAATTCCTCAATCAAGACAAGACCCTTCATCGAAGTTAAAATATTGGGTCATGCATGAAGACTACAATATTCAGCCATGCATGGATGACTCATACAACGGGGCATGCAAGACTTGGAATTAAATATCATGGCAAGAGCTGCAATGAAGACAAGAGCTTCGGTCTGGACAAGATCATCTATCAAGACAAGGTTTCCAGTCTGGACAAATCATCTGTCAAGACAAAGACTTTAGTGTGGACAAAATCATCTGTCAGGACAAAGATTTCAGTCTGGACAAAATCGTCTATCTGGACATAAACTCGGTCACTCATCGGAATAATGCATGGCTATGCAAAAAAAAGATGCTTGAGTGTGCAAACTACAAGGCAGATAAAATGTGGGATTGTTTCATCAGCTCACACAAGGGAACATGCAAGACGCTGAAGTTGTTTCAAGGAAGGCTTTGTCTGGACAGACGATTTTGTCCAGACTAAAATCTTTAGCCTGACAGATGATTTTTTCTAGACTGAAATCTTTGCCTTGACAGATGATTTTGTCCAGACTGGAAACCTTGTCTTGACAGATGATCTTGTCTAGACTAAAGCTCTTGTCTTCATTGCAACTCTTGCCATGATATTTAATTCCAAGTCTTGCATGCACCATTGTATGAGTCATCCATGCATGGCTGAATATTGTAGTCTTCATGCATGACCCAATATTTTAACTTGGATGAAGGGTCGTCTTGATTGAGGAATTTAGCTTAACTCCTCTCCTTGACCTTTCCTGATACGGATGTTGCGTACTTGCTTCCTGCATAACTATTCTTGCTACATTTATATTGTTATTATAATTTATTTATTTTTATTCTTTTCGATTTTTTTTCTTTGGGTATGGGTCTGCCCAGCCCATATTATTGATAATACTTTATCAATATTTTGAATTCTATCAATATTCTAGTATAGGTCCTCCGCGCCCGTATAATCGATATTCATATGATTTCATATTTGAATATATTTGATTATTATTTTACCTCTTTTATTCAATTGGTTGCCCGTGTCCGGCAATGTTGATATGGTGTATCTCAGAAATATTGAAATCATATTTTTTTATCATATTCTTTCTTTAGTTCTTCAAATTTTCCATTCACTTCTGATCTTAATTCTTCTATAATTTCTTATTTCAGTTCTTCCTTCATTGATTTTGCAAGTTGTTCAAATTTTTCATTTATTTCTGAGTCTATATATTCACCATCTAAAGGATCGACTCCTTTGACAAGGCATTCTTTGTGTGTCTCATATTTAGTGGAATCTTCTTCTTTAACCTTCTGGGAGCTTGATGCTTCTCCCTTTGTATATTTAGGAAAAGATGGAGTGGTCATGTTGCTACATATGCCTCTCCGACTTAAGATATATTCTTTAGCTTTTGGGTCTATATAATAATTTTGCCTTATTAAGCTTCTTGCCCATTTTAGGGCCTCATTGTAATCATCATGTCTTTTCCATGATAAGTCTTCATTCTTTCGCCTTGCATCAAATTTCTCTTTTAAAACATCTTGAAAGCTCATATATATTCTTTGTTTACTTCCATCCAATATTATATATAGCATATTTTATTTTTGCACTTCCTTTTGTGCTGCTTTGGGGGTGCCTTTGTTTAATAAATTAAAGTATTCAAATAGGCTATTAAGAATTACCAGCATGTACCCTTTTTCTTCTCTTTTATTGGTGTATTGATACCAGAAATTATCTAGTATGAACCTCTGGATGTCATTAATATTGATATGACTTTTGGCCTTGAAGTTGAATGTGCCTGGTGCAAATATTTTGAACTAATTTTGTTCTCCAAATATGTAAGCTTCATATCCTCCAGGAAGCAATCCTTTCTTCATTTCTGCAAAATTTATGAGCGAGAGAATATGTCTGGTAAACTATTATCCTTCCCTTTGATATGTTCAAATATTACTTTATAACAATTCCCTACTATAGTATCTTTGAATAATACCCATTTTCTAGTCGAACTTCTACAACTATTAATCTGATTATAATATCTACATATTGCTTCATAGTCTGTTCGTACTATACATTACTTAAAACCTTAGTATAATCTAAAAGCGTTAATTGCGTGAACTACTGCAAGAATTTCTCTATCAATATTATTTATTGTCTTTAATTTGTAACTACCTGAAGCATATCTGCATATTTTTTTCCCAGCTTTCGGAGAATATTTGTTGGGTTTTTGCTTTAATAGAGCACCCCAACCTACTTTAGATGCATCGGTTTTAATTATGAAGTAATAGTCTTCTAATGGTAATTCTAAAGGTTTCAAATTCTTGAACTTGTCTTTAATGGCACTTACTAATTTTATATCTTCTGACTTTAAATACTTTTGACCAATCTTTCTTTATTTAGCATATAAAGGTCCACCAAGCTTTGCCAAGTTCTCTATATAATTCCTTGCATAATTCACAATTCCTATTTTTGTTGCAAAACATTTTATCATTCATGTTATCAGGGAACTGCAAAAATTTCTTTGCAATATGTTCTTCTAAATATATTTTTCCTTCTCCTATTTCATGACCAAGAAAAATTATTTTCTCTCTACAAATTGCATTTTCTTTTTAGACGGAATCCTTCCATTTTATTCTACCTATGGGTATGCAGCGGTTGTGTTAATTCTACTCGGTACTCTCCGTATTTATCACTATGTTGCTTCAGAAGCAGCTAAGTTCTTTCCCTTGATGTTTATATTGCGAATTTAGGGGATAAATTCCTACCGTCTTCCCAGACAGTTCCACCCGAAGGGAATACTTCTCTACGGCTATAAGGTTCTCAGTAGACGCCAGATAGGCTAAACAAAGAACTACCGACAGAGGTTTCTCCTATAGTATCCCTAGCATAAGAACTCATCTCATAAATTCATAATAGAAAGACCAAGTGAAACATAAAACTACTTCATTTCGACAACATAATTTACGTACAGATTTCCCTTTCGAGAGACCCCGAAGGGATTACAAAGAGAAAAGAAGACTACCTTCTGCCTACCTTCACCTCGGGGATATACAATGGCTCAAAGGCTTTATACAACTGGAGCTAGCTACTACTACTACGACTACTAAGGAGTGTGAGGGCTGTGGTGCTTGGATGTTGCGATGCTCTGGAGTCTGGTGTTGTGTGTGTGTGTGTGTGTGTGTGTGTGTGTGTGTGTGTGTGTGTGTGTGTGTGTATTTCGCAGTGCTCAGTCCTCCTTCTTTTATAGCGCGAGAGGGGCACTGCGTGGTCACTGCCTTTATTCTTCTCTTGCTGGTGTACTACAACCTGACTTGAAACAGCTTCGACGTCTTGCATTTTCTTTTGTGTGAGCTAATGAAACAACCCCATATTTTATCTGCCTTGTAGTTTGCACAGTCAAGCATATTTGTTTGCATAGCCATGCATGATTCCAATGCGTGACTGAGTATTTGTCCTGACGGACGATTTTTTCCAAACCGAATTCTTTGTCTCGACAGATGATTTTGTCTAGACTGAAACATTTGTCTTGACAGATGATTTTGTCCAGACTGGAAACCTTGTCTTGACAGATGATTTTGTTTAGACTGAAGCTCTTGTCTTTATTGCAGCTCTTGTCATGATATTTAATTCCAAGTCTTGCATGCACCATTGTATGAGTCATCCATGCATGGATGAATATTTTAGTCTTCATGCATGACCCAATATTTTAACATGGATGAAAGTCTTGTCATAATTGAGGAGTTTAGCTTAACTCTTCTCCTTGACCTTTCCTGTTACGGATGTTGCATGCCTGCTTCTTGCATAAATATTCTTGCCGTGTTTATATTGTTATTATAATTTATTTATTTTTATTCTCTTATTTTTTTTATTTGGCTGAGTGGGCCAACTTGGAGCGGATCCTACTTCCTCCGTCCCAAAATATAAGAACGTTTTTGAAACGTATTTCCCATATCCGTCCCACAGATGAGGTTGATACGAGAGATGTCGATCAACCGAAAGTTCAGGCTGAATTTGCCAGATCCGATTAGGTGGCAATTGGCTGTTGACAAGACCGGACAGGCCGAGGATACGGGGCCTCGTGTGGCGCTGTCAAGTGACCACTGAAACTTGCTGATCGATATATTAGCCATTACGTACTTGAATTACAACCGGGCCGTGCAAAAGCGCTACGTGCTCCAGCTGGCAGAGGAAAGTGCATATTAAAGGGACGGGTTCCTTCCTCCTCATTGTCTACACTCGAAAGGCGCGGCAAGCAAGGGACCGGCCGAGACCGACAGAGAGGGCTCACTCGACTGGCTCTCACGTTACCCTACCACACAACAAGGACCATGATTAACGACCCCATGTGTACCCTACCGCAGTAACTGCTCGCTGCACTGATGCTGACACCCCGTGCGCTGACACAGTAGTGCGAACCGCCGGGGCGGAGGCGGGTGCTTCGCTCCTGGTGCCTCAGCTTCACCGCAGCCACACAGATCCTCCGTAGCCTACGCCGCAGAGCACCGCACGCACTCCACACAGACACGGCGTTCACTATGTGACGCTCCACGCACAGCGGCCCACCCGCAGCCTCGCTGCCACTCGGGGCCCTGGGCCGAGCGACAGCGGCGGACCGGAGCATGCATAGCCACACGGGCGCGCGAGCACGGACACGAAAGAAAAAGTGGAGTGAATCACGGAGAGCGGCGCAGGTGAGGTGGGCCCAGGGCCGTAACGATTTCCAGCTTGGGCTCCCGCTCCCCGGCGCATCGCGTCGCCGTTACGTTACGCAAAGCTAGCTACGTACCAGTAGGTATTAGCCGTGGTGCGCTACCCTCGACCTACGTCTGTGCGACGGCGTCTCCGGTTTTCTTCTTCCCACGGTGCGCTCTCCATGCATCGTCAATGGATCTGAACAGGCTAGGGCTGTAGCATTATTACTTGTGTAATTCTGCTGCGATATGTACTGCTAAGCAATTCATTCTGTCCAAAGCCAAAGTGTCACGGGCTCCGTGAACATGGCGGACCATTCCAAGCCCAAGCCTATCCTTTTTCCAATCTATACGGAACGTATTAGTGTTGGTGGAGGGGATTGCTTACAACAGATGCTTCACATATTAGATTAAGCATTGCAGTCTGTCTCTCTCTTTTCAGCTACAGCAGACACAGCATGGCCCGCTGACTTTGGAATAAAAATAGGAGTACATTTCAAATGGTATTTGTTTGGATAAGGAAAAAAAGGAAGTCCACGTATGAAGGTCGGCGATAATGCATTCGCAAAAGAGATGTTAAGTACACAGTTGGTTAATTAAAGGAAAACGTTTGTAATCACCCGGTTGATTTCAGCCCGGGCGTAAGCCGCCTCCTCCAGCCGCCACGTGCCTATGTGTCACGGCTGATTCCATAGCTCCACGCTCGTTCCTTCCCTGATACATTGCGTTCCTCCGGCTGCTACTTTTGTGTGTCCACATGGGACTGCTGCTGTTGCTGTTTTACCTCGCGCACACGCAGGAGTTATGTAGCTCGTGCCTACACCGCGGCTGCTGCTACTCCCTCTCTCATCTTCCCTTCATGTCAGCCTTTGTCTCTTTACTGAGTTGACCGCATGGCTCTACATGCTGCATGCATTAACCATTCTGAGCAAGCCTAGCGCGAGTTGGCACTGACCATTGCTTTTGTCTAGCGAGTTGGGCATCACCGTTGCATGCAAAACACTAGCAATACATGCTTGAGTAGCCTCCTTAACGCCTTCGCCGCCACCATGGCCGTCGAAGCATGCCATAACAGCGGCATTGGAGCAGCAAAACCGTTGTTGTAGCATCGTAGAAGCAGCCGTGCCATCATCGCAACACCGTTGAAGTAGTCGGGCCTCCGTCGCAGCATCATCGCAGTCGTCGAAGCACGCCGCCGCAACATCGTCGTGATCGTTCGAAGCATGCCATCGCCACGGCTGCCAAGCACCCGTTGCCGCCATTGAAGCATGCCGTCCCAACAACATCGAAGCAGCCAGGTTGCCGTTGTAGCATCGTTGCGGTCGTCGACGCATGTCATCGAAGCACACCACGGTCGTTTGAAGAACACCGTTGTGACATCATCGCGTCCATTGAAGCATGCCGTCGCGGCACCATCGAAGCAGCCAAGCTACCATTGCGACATTGTCGCGGCCGTCAAAGCACGTTGTCACAACATCATCGACGCAATCAGGCGGCATCGCGGCATCACCATGGCCATCGACACACACCGTCGCAACATCATCGAAGCAGCCGACGTGCCGTCGCAACATTGCCATAGGCATTAAAGCACACAATGGCCGTTCGAAGCAAGCTAGGGTGCTATCGCCGTGGACGTCGAAACATACTGTCCTAGTGTGCCTCGTAGCATCGCCGCAGCCGTCGAAGGAGCCGGGTCACCATCGTAGAATCTGCCATCCGGCGTAGCACTGCTTGCGGCATCACAACGACGCCCGCTGCAGCAGCATCGTCGTGTCGACTTGTATGTGTCAACCCTCGTTCGTAGTATCCACTCCGGCGCATGTCTTTCCTGCTGCTCTTGTCGCTGCAATGGAGACTGTTGTTTTGGCTTGTAATGTTGCACGCTGCTACCATACACTTGCTAGAATACCTCACTTTTTGATTCCATGCCACCACAACTCCACAAGCCATGGACGTGTGCATGGCCGAAAGTCTTCACACCAGCAAGGGAGCGCGGCGCCGTAGCCAAACGCCCTGCACGCGTACATGTGTGTGTGAACACAGGTTTGTGTGAAATCGATTGTTTGTCTGTTCATGGTTTTTTGGGAAAATAATCATACTACAGCCTACAGGTAAACGGATAGAAAAATCAATAGAAAGGAGGGCAACCAATCGAGCTATAGCCAGCTCTCACGAGTCTACGATGCAGAATGCGTGCACGTGACACAAGTGTAAATTACATCGTGACGAGTCTAGTCTATAAAACCGTTGCGGCCGTCCAAAAGGAGCAATTCTACACGGGCGCCCTTTCTTCGTGCCAAACATTAGGTGCCATATATACATGCATGCAAGCTGGAGTACTTCCCACTACCAAAGCAACCTAACAAAGCACGTAGGGTACAGCACGAAACGTACATGGCCTTAAGAGGGAATTAAACGTGCACTGCAACCGCAACAAATGCTTTTCTTGCCATGTACCGATACCCACATGAACATTTGCACGTGATACCATGGCCGATCGTGTCACACATAGCATGATTTTTTAGTATCACCATTTTTTTAACACGGTATCACCTTTTCTTGTTAGGCGTGTCCTCACATCTTGTTAGGAGTAGCTAGTACATCTTGCACGTGACTCCGTTTCCAAGTGACGCCGTTTGGGTGATTTTGGGTGTTTTATTGGGCTACTTAGTCCTTAACAGAGAGGACGGAATGGCTCCTGGGTTCAGGAAAGCTGAGCCCAGGGCGTATAATAAACTCAGAGCAAAGGTTATACTTAGGTTGTAAAGATATGTTAATAAAAGGGTACATATGCACATATTTCCTTTTTTAGAAAACATATATGCATATTCAAATCTTTTTATATGGTGCATTAATTTGTTTCAAAATTTGAACTTTTCTATTTCTTTTTGTAGAAAAATAAATAAATAAAAACTTTTCTATTTTGACTGAAAAATACCAAAAGCTACAATGTAGATTTTATTTGTTTTTTACACATTATTTTACTGTAGATATTATTTGTTTTCTATAAACTTGGTCAAATATAGAGCAATTTAGTTTTTAATACGCATTATAAAAAGGGAACATATACTCTAATCTTTGAAGTAGAGATTGTAGGGCATGTTACGGGCAAGCTAACTCTCCAGCTATGGGGGAACCATTAGCTAGATGTTTTAATCGGGCTCTAAAAAAGATGTTGTAACTGGAGGCGGAGCATTTACCCAGGTCCAAGCCCTTATTGTGATTCCTGCTACGATTGGCTTGATGTGTTGCATATGAGGGGGTTACAATGGAGATTAAGACTATTCAATCGAGACTAGGATGGACAATGTAATGAGCCTCGAACTACCCCTGGCCTCGCCTTATAAAGGGGGACGCCACCTGGGGTTACATGAGTTGCTGCCTACCTAGAGCCAATACGGGACTAGGAGTCCTCAACTTGCTCGTCAAAATGATGATCTAATGAGCTTAATTATAACAGTGAGTCTGCAAAAGCAAGGAATTGTTGCACACCCGATGCCTCCTAATTCTAATATGCACCAGCCATATGCATGCTCTCTCACACAGACTAGGATTGCCACCGAAAATCACAAGACAAGTTGTGGAAACCATGTGGAAACTTGTGTGTTGCTTGTGAGGAGTGCATTCGTGAGTTCTCCGATTTATACTCCAAGTTTTGTCCTAGCTAGGTGATAAATTCTGGTAGGTAGTCATCAATGATTGTATTCACCATTTCCATTTCCGTCTCAAGAGTCCACAAAGGCTATGGAGAATCAGGTTGAGTTTTCTTATTATTACTATTTTAGTGTGGATTGTTTTGACCGCAAAGAATTCAAATCCCTACAGCGTCATTTCAATGGAGAAGCGCTAGGATGGCGAAAGTGTAAGACTCAGTGGCCCATCTGGTTATGTTCCTCCTAGATTACGTGTCAAAAATTCAAACTAACTTCAAATTATAACTGAAATTTGTAAAGAAGAAGAAGAAGAAGAATTTTTTGTATCTTGGCCATGCAGACTGAACATGAGTCTTTCCACAATCAAAATTTAGAATTCTGGTACTGATCATGTACTACTTAAAAAAAATCTTATGCTCCAACTGCCCATGTATCTTATATTTTACTGATCATGTTGATTCAAGCCATAAACATCACACAAACCATTAGCTTAGATTATTTCTTGCCTAGCTGGGCAGCATTGTCATTGCCGAGGAGATGCCCTTTCACCTAATCGTTGTGAAGTACTCCCTCCGTTCGGAATTATTTGTCTCGGAAATGGATGTATCTTCGTCGACGTTATAGTCCCCAGTCCACCTGCGACCTCTTGCATCACGTTTGTCCAATGAGATAGTAGGCTAGCAGTGGCCATGTCGACCATGCCAAAGTTGTGGCGCCTCCAACGAACTTCTCTGTGAGTACAAGATTGTCGATAAGAACATAAATCAGTGTGCGCTTATAATGCTTGCAACTATTTTGGGGGATTAAAGAACTATTGATTTGGAAACATGCATATACTGCCTCAGTCTCGAATTACTTTTCTCTGAAGTGGACAGAAATAGATGTATATAGAACTAAAAAATGTGTTTATACATCCATTTCCACGACAAGTAATTCAGGATGGAGGGAGTACATAAAAAAAGTGCTTATACATAGTTTAAAATGTGATATTGTATAGTAACATGTGCTCTTTTTTGCTTTGCAGGTTTTCTAAAGCATGCCAGTGAAAGTGTTCAAAGAAGTTGGAGGCTTCAGTAGAGTGACTATTCCAGAGCAATGCAATTTGGCATGGCTCCGTCGCCCGCTATATCATGAGTTCCGAGAAGTGAATGTTGCTGCAAGGGCTGTTGGTCGCTAGGCATCCAGATTTTCTTGATTTTATTTAAAAAGAAAACTCAATGAAGCCGAGACGGGACGAATGGATCACTCAACTATCCCACGGGCTCGAATGAAAAAATGCCTTTGCTTCTGCCTCTTTTCTTCCTTTGTTTGTGGAGCAACGTGACTAGCCCCCATTCGAGATGCTACACGTGCTACACACCACCATGCCGGTCAGAGGCACGAATGTGCGACGGTTTCACCACCCAGGCATGGATGATTGGATGAGAAATACTTTTCCTTCCTTTTCAGATAAGACATTCCATTCAATCGTACATTGAGACGTTGGCACGCACGGTCCACAACTATGTGTTTGTGAACGCGCCGTCATTTGTAGAGAGAAACAAAGCTTCACACACTCTGCTCGGGATATATCCTATAGTCTGGTAAAAAATACAGGAATTTGTTTGCAGATGTGCGTGCGTAGGTTAGCCCACTTGGTGCACTAGCTAATTAACTAGCTCGATCTACCCATTTGGTCATTTTGACAAACTTGGTAAACTGGATTAACAGGCGCACTTTTCCCACGCACGTTGGTGTGCACCACGATGTATATGTGCACGATGGCGACCTGCTCCTTTTACCTGTTCACATCTGGACCGATATTATATACGTGGTGTTTCTGCCAATTGAATTGAATTGAATTAGCTCCACGCGCACTAGCCGTAACTCTCTTGGTTGCCACACAGAAAACGATCGTGTCCTACGGTAGTCCACACGCAGATTCACATCTGGATCGAAATTATATATGTAGAGTCTCTGCCAATTGAATTGAATTAGCTCTGCGCGCCTTAGCCGTAACTCTCTTGGTTTTTTTCTTTTTTGAAAAGGAGGTCATCCCCGGCGTCTGCATCGGATAGATAATGCGGCCACATAACTCTCTTGGTTGCCACACAAAAAAGATCGTGTCCTATGGTATTTCATCTCCTTCTTTTGGTATGACGTCAGCCCGTCTCAAAGAGCTTTGACGTGGGAGGAATCCATGATGGAGTGATGCGGAGCGGGATCATAGGTGGATGACTGCGGCTATGTCCGGGACATCGGTTTTTATAGCAATAGTGGACGGCAGAGGGTCGAACGGGTGGCGCCGGAGGAGACGCCTCGGCAACCGCGTGCCATCAATGTGGGCAGCAGACGGACGAACGGGCGGCTGTCGTGTCGCTTGAAAGCCCGACAGTCGCCTGCACCTGGAAGCGGCCTGGTGAGGCTCTCTCGGTCGGCGCGCCGCTTCAATGCCGGCGTGAGTGAGCGGTCCGCTCTGGCTGGGCATGAATGCAGACACTGAAGCGTTGCTGACCGTTTCGGGCAAGAAGCACACGCGGGACGGAGGAGGAATTTTTTATGGGGTAGGGCAGTCAGAAGCGGGCATGGGAGCTGTCCGGTCCCGCAAAGCCCCCACATTTGTCTCTTGTTTGCGGGAGTAAGTATGTCTGAACTGTGCCAGGGACCGATAAAATACCGCGTTGGATGGTTTACGCGTTCCAGACAGCGTAGTCCAGATGGATGCGAGAGGTTTGAGGGCCGACGTCGAAGATTTCCTTGTGTTCATTCCACGACATAGTATGAAAGAGGAATTGAGATGTTGGCAGCCACAACCGTGCGTCCATCTTTATGCTCGTGAACGTGTCGTCATTCGTAGAGAGAGAGAAAAGAACACAGTGCTCCGGATATATGTAGTCCGGTCAAAATGCAGGAATTAGTATGCGGCTCTTCTCACTGCCGTGCGTAGGCTAGCCAACTTGGTGCACGAGCTAGCTAGCTCTACCCATCTTGACGAACAATCACCACACGCACGCACCTTTGTTCTTCACAACCGGAGATTAACGCAGGATTCGGATGAGCGTATGCACTAGCTAGCTCTACCCATCTTCACGCTTTACCTTTTATCCTCAATTCGGATGAGCGTACAGCTCACGTAAACGGGATTAACGCAGGCGCGTACGATGCGTGAAGGCGACCCTGCACCGCACCTTTTGCCCGTTCACAACCGGAGATTATGTATGTGGTGTTCTGCCAATTTAGCACCGCGTGCACTGGCCACGACGCACTCGGTTGCCACGTGAACACGATGGTGTGTCCTGGTCCACACGCAGGTAGGTTTTGCTGCTCAAGTTCAGTCTCAGTGGGATGTGGTGGCGTGTGTGTGTTGCGTGATATATACTGTACAGTGATCCTGCTATCTTGACTGACCAGTGGGCAGTCGTGATGGTGAACACTGCTGAAAGCACCTCACGTACGTACGTTTGTGGCCATGCACCCAGACCGGCCCAGCCCGAGTGGTCAACATCTAGCTCGCCACTGCCACTGCCACTGCCACTACCAAGTCTGAATCAGTACCATCTAGCGGCCAGTTGGTAGTGGTAGCTATGGCGTTATAGAGCTTCAATATTGACTGAAACTTGTGCAGAAATTTAGCCGGGCTGGCCGGCTGGGTCTACTGGGTGCGCAAGTGGGACACCGGCCGGCCGGGTCATTTGGGACGCAGGGATTAAACAAAAGGCAACGGTTCATTGCGAGGATCTGCAATTGGCACTCCATAACTGCAGGAGTTAGCACAGTCACGCACTACTGCGTGCCATTTAATCCCTGGTGTCTGTGTCCAACTTGGCCTAATAAAATCAGTGAGTACGACAACACTGTTTTTCTTCGAAGTTGTACTGCTGCTCGGCGGAGAGTAAACATAGGCATGCACATGGCCGGGTGGGTGGGTCCAGCTTGACCTTGACGCTCTGAAGGTGCTTGGATTCAAGTGATTTATTTTAGTCTGACTAAAAATAGTCTCTTTAAGAGGCTAAAGTTTCAAGCACCCCTGACTAAAGAAAGGCTAAAACTAGTCTTGAGACTACATTTTTTTAGTCAGGGGTACCCCTACTAAAATGTGGATTAGTCCTCTCTTCTCATTTAACTCCTCTTCTTTAACACATGCAAGTTTTGGATAAGAGGGTTTGGAGGATAATAAATGCTCATTAACTTGATTTCAGTCTCTTTAGTATTTGGATACAAGTATGGGTGAGGCTGGCAAGTTTTAGTCCCACTATTTTTAGTCATGAGACTAAAACGTATCCAAGCACCCTCTTAGTCCACCGAACGCGGAATGACTTGACTCCAGTATTGTTTTATTTTGCGGGGGACTCCAGTATTGTTACTGTGCGTCCGCTCATCGCGCTCTGTCCAAGTTCCAAAAACAGAGCCTGCACGTCTTCATGGATAAATATACTACTCCCTCCGTTCGGAAATACTTGTCATCAAAATGAATAAAGGGGATGTATCTAGATATATTTTAGTTCTAGATACACCCCTTTTTGTCCATTTTGATGACAAGTTTTTTCAGACGGAGGGAGTACACGTGAAGTGACTCAGAACACGCGTGGACGTACGTGTACGTGTTTGAAAATCGACCCGGACTAGCTGTTGTGCTTCACGAGGACGACTCGCACTTTCGCCGTCACTACGTGGACATGCGTGAGCTAGTACGTAACTTTTGCGCGTCCCACCACCGATTGCGGCCGCCGTGAAATCGCAAAGAGAAGGGCGACGTGCCTATGCATGTTCGCGCTGCCCGTATCGGTGAAACAATGAAACATGCATGTGCGTTGTGGCTGGTTGCGTACGTAGTACATGCATCAATAATGCATGCATGGGACCGGCGTCCGCCTTCGGAAACTATGGCGGTGCGGGTGTTCAGAAATCAGAAAGAGGACAGCACGTGCTGCTGATGACACTACTCCAGATACTAGTAATTCGGTGGAAGAAACGTTGCTGTCCAAAAAAATCGGTGGAAACGCCGCGTACGGCGTCGGCTCCTGGAGGGAACCGGGAGAAATTTAATCTAACGCCGGCCCGGCCGGTGGCCGCCGGGCGGAGCGCGACCGCACGCGCCATTTTCCCAGCATGCCGCGGCCGGCCCGGCTGGCTGTTGCCTGCACCGTCCCACCAGAGACTGACCCGACCACACCGGCTCGGTCCTCACTCCCCTGACGCGACGTGAGCGTGGGCAAGCTCAGCCACTTCTTGGACCTAGCCCAGCTGGACAGGACAGCCGCACGTCGATGACCGCGCCATCGCCGGACAACGACGAACGCACAATGCTACGTGCTCCGCCGCGCTCCCGGCCCCGGCCTGCGGTCACCACGCACGCAACGCAAGCGGACGGCGCCGAACGCGTGAGGCGGGATTTGCTAGCTCGTGGCGCAGATTAGCTGCGGCCATGTGCCGATCGTTGATGCATTGGTTACGATTTTGTTCTCGGTCGATCGGAACCGGATGCAGCTGCGGGCAAGCTAGCTGCACGCAGGGACCGTCCGACAAATCAGCCCAGCTCACCGGCCGGCAAAGGAGCCAACTAGCTAGCTTTTGGCACATGCCTGGCCGGCCGCATACTCGCCGGGCGTGTTTGATTGCAATAGTGAATAGTAGCTGCATTGCATACACATCTCAATCCAGCCTGGCTCTGAAAAAACAACCTCATATGCGACATCTGTAAATTGTTTGGTCGTCTGCATATGGACTTCCTGCATTACGGGATCAACTTTGCCACGTTGTTTGATTGCCTGCATTGTCTCGTGCATACAACTGCACGCTGTTTGGATGCCCGCATGGGTATGATTAAGAGCTAGCACTTGCACTTAGCACACATGACACATGGTTAAGAGCTAGCAGAGGAAGGGGGATAAGAAATGCAGTGTGCGCCGGACCATGACGACTGCGGTGAATAGTGGCCGTGACGCCATGTCCGACATGACGAGCATGGGGTCGTGGACGAGGGACCCCGCCGGCGGCACGGCGAGCGACACCGTCGGCGAACTATATTGCGGTGCTTGCGCAAAGACAGTCGACAGAGGAGGAGAATAAAGTGCTCGCGCCATTGTATCGTCAGTGCAGTGGACGAGAGAGGAGGTCGAGATGATCGACGCCGGAAACGACTCCAGTGTAGTAGGGCGAGAGAGAGGAGGCCAAGACAATCGACCCCGTCGGCGGCGCGGCGAACTGCAGTGTGCACGGAGGTAGAGGACACAAGAAAGCAGTGCGCGCGCCGTTGCAGCATCAGTGCAGTAGGAGGACGACAGATAGTAGGCCGAGATGAGCGACGCCGGAAATGACCCTAGTGTAGTAGGACGTGGCAAGGAGATCAAGGGAAAGGGCTTCGGCGTCGAGAGGGACGAATAGGAGGGCTCTGAGCAGAGGACAAATGAGCTCAACATGGCGGCGTCAGTGCAGTAGACTGCTGTTTAAAGAGAGATGAAGCTACGATCGTCGAAACCAAAAACTTACAACACGAATGTTGTGAGGAACTGTGAGATTAGGCTGTTGGTCAAAGAAAATTTCAAATGATCGATCGTGCACGAGAATCTGATAAAATTCGTCCAGAATAGCTCCAAACGGGAAGACGAAATTAAGAACTTACGGCCAACGAAACTATGAACCGATCGCCTGAATGAAACCGTAGCATCGAGGTGCATCTTTTTCGTGTAGAGCTTACCTCGATTCGAAACACCGTTGTGTAGATCAGAGGGAGGAGATTAGATACGAGCTTAGTGGAGGTTGAAGAAGCCCTCAGGCAATCACCTCGCATCCCTCCCGTCTCCACTCGTGCAAGGGCCCGCTCGCTTGCGCTCGGCTCGGCCTGGCTCGCGAGAAACTGCCGATTCGAGTATTTCCAGCGAGCCAGGCTCTGGGCTGCTTTAAGAAATGTGCGATGCAGACCCAACAGTGAAACCAGGCAACCAAACAGGCCTCTTGCTTCCCACGCGGGTCTGGTTGTGCTCAATGCGTGCAACCAAACACGCTCGCCATGTCCAGGCAGCGGTGTTAACCATCCGCGCCGGACTGCCGGACGCTGCATATGTTAACGACATCTACTAGTTGTGGACTAGGTTGTGAATTGTGATCGCGTACGTTTATACTATGAGTGTGGCTAGGTCTTAGTCGACTGAGGCTTAACCAAGTCTTAGTCAATTGATATAACATATACTTCCTCCTGTCCTTTTTACTCCTTATATTTGGTTTTGGTCAAGTCAAACTTTACAAAGTTTGACCAAATATATATATATATATCAACAATTACCATACCAAATATATATCCCGTGAAACTACATTTCGTAATGAATCTAACTATATTGATTTGACATTGTAAATGTTGATACCTTTTTCTATAAGTTTGGTCAAAGTAGAGATGCTTTGACTTCACACAAAACTTATATGCAAACTAAAAAGGACCGGAGGGAGTAAAAAATAAAAAATAAAAAGCAAAATTTGCACGGATCTCAATGTAAGTTCTCATAAATATATTATCGACTGAGACTTGGTTAGGTCCCAGTCGACTGAGATTTCGCAACACTGCTATACAATACTATATACTCTCTCCGTTTCATAATGTAGTGCCTATAGATTTTTACAAAAGTCAAACATTACAAACTTTGATCATATTTATAGAGAAAAGTAGGTATATCTAGAATACCAAATGCACATCATTGAATACATCATGAGTTATATTTTCAGAATGTACATGTTTGGTACTGTAGATGTAGACTATTTTCTCCATACACTTGGTCAAAATTGCACTACATTATGAAATTGAGGGAGTACATACTTCAGTACTAACCTTGCTTGCTAGCCTAGTCAGTTTTGCTTATTAAGCCTGAAAATGCAATCTGGATCGGTCGACTTTACCCAGCGCCCGAGGCCGGGATGTGGACGCCGGGTGGGCAGCAACGAGTAAGGATGGCAATTTTACCCATGGGTACGGGTACCCGCGGGTACCGTACCCGTATGGGTAGGGTATGGGCACACTTTTATACCCATGGGTTGTATCCATACCCTACCCGTTAAGTCATGGGTAGGGTACGGGTATAGCCTTATACCCGTGGGTATACCCAGACCCTACCCGCTTGTGAACTAATGTTGAGTTGTTGTCAATTAATCATTAATTTGTCATGTGACTCAACTACTCCTATTGAATTATTAGTATTTTGCGATTTCCATATTTTGATAGTGGTCACGTACTCATCTATCTGTTATTCAGCTGAGATAATTGCTTTTTGTGTCAAATGTGCTACCAATGAGTGTAAAATTGTGAACAACTTGTATACTATTTGTTCTACCCGCTGGGTACCTAATGGGTACGGGTACCTGTCGGGTATGGGTATGGGTAAATTTTCATACCCATGGGTACGGGTATGGGTAGAATTTTGTATCCATTGACTATATGGGTATGGGTTTGGTATTGCTCTACCCTGCCCATACCCTACCCATTGCCATCTTTAGCAACGAGGCATGGGGATGCCGGCAAGACTGAGCCAGGAGCGACCTAGAGACGGACACGACGCGACAGCGTCATCGTCGACGGAGAAGAGTCAGAGATTGATGGTGTCGGGAGCACAAGAGGAGGGGGTTAAGGGGAGGTCGCAACCTTTTAGGGGTTGTTTGGATAATTGGAATATATAGAATCCATTCTCTATAAACTACGAAAACGGTTTAACAGAATAAAATCCTGTTTGGCTATCCTAACATTCGTGGATACATGAAACTAGTTTCCTCCGGGTTTATGGAAAAACGACTACTACTCGTTTTTCTAAAAACGCAATTTGCATATTCCCAATACTCGTCCAAAGAGGAGCCGTCGCGCCACCATGGAGTTCATCCTCCATTATTCTACTGGTGCGACGACCTCGGGGACCAGGAGGAGCGCCCAGCGACGGCCTTGCTCGGAGTCGTCGAAGCCCAAGGAGAAGCGAGAAGTAGCCCGAGGCAAAGTCTGTGACGGGGTGACGACCTCGGTGACCAGGGGAAGCGCCCGCCGGCGACCGCGCGGAGTCGTGAAGGCCGGTAGGAAGGCGAGCAGCAGCCCGGGGCAGAGTACGCTGGCGGCCGCTTGCAGAGTTGT
Source organism: Triticum aestivum (assembly GCF_018294505.1). Lineage (NCBI taxonomy): Eukaryota > Viridiplantae > Streptophyta > Magnoliopsida > Poales > Poaceae > Triticum > Triticum aestivum. The sequence goes on along the minus strand of NC_057802.1, from coordinate 584,203,613 downwards.
GGAGGCCTGAAGCAAGGTGAGGGATAGAGTCGATTCTGGAGCGACGACCTCGGCAACCAGAGGAAGAGCCCTGCCATCGGCCGCACGCGGAGTCATGGTGGCCAGTGAGAAGGCGGGCAGCAGCCAGCGCCGAGATAATGTCTGGACGACGACCTCGCGGCCAGGGGAGCGTCCACCTGCAGCCGCACGCCGACTCGTCGGAGCTCGAGGTCAGTCGAGATGCAATCCGACTACCATGGGAAGCGCTCGCCGGGGCCGCGCTCGGAATCATGGTGGCTGGAGGGAAGGCGGGCAGATGAATTAGTCAGGCTTGGGAAGACCTGATGCGTCCCAATTAATTACTTTCCCAACACAAACACGATTTTCCATAAACCCGTTATTCATAGAAATGGTATTAAAACAGGTTTTACAAAAAAAACTGCTAAAAACTCGTTTAGTATATTCCCTTGACTAACGCCCGGTATCCAAACAACCCCTTAGATCATCCATGGTTTAGAGGGAGGTTGGGCATGTCAGCACGGTGGGTGTTGGGTGTCAAATGCCTACATGGCCGATGTCTGGACGCCGGCAAAGCTTTCCCGGCTTTGCTTGCGGTCTGTGGGGATTTTAGACTTCCGGACCACGTCGCGAATGTTTGATGCATGACTGACGTTGGATGGCATAACGAGTCGAGACAGCATTATCCGAACATTTATGAACGTTTTGATGCACAACGTCGGGGTTACCCTATACTTACTCCAGCTGGCAGAGGAAAGTGCATGTTAAAGAGGCGGGTTCCTTCCTCCTCCATTGATTGCTGTGCACCCCAAAGGTCCTAGCAAGGGAGGGACCGGGGCAGTGCACGCAGATGCCGGTAAGGACAGACAGACAGCGAGGGCTCAGTCTACTCGCTCTCTCACGTTACCCTACTAACACAAGACGAACCATCATTAACTACGCCAAGTGTAACGCAGTAGCTGCTCGCTACGTTGACGCTGACATCCTGCGCGCCCCTCGCGTCGGTCAGATCCTGGACACGGTGGCGCTTCGCCGCCGTGGCGGAGGCTGGTGCTTCGGCTTCAGCTTCACCGCAGCCACCCACACATCCACAGCGTAAAGCGTCCTACATGCATAGGCTGGTGTCGAGACTCACCGTGTGGTGCGCCATGCACGGCGGCCCACCCGTAGCATCGCTGCCGGGGGCCCACAGCCCCGCGAGTGAGGGACAGCGACGGAACGGAGCATGCATAGCCGCACACGGGCGCGAGCGCACGGACAGACACGAAAGGAAGCGGGCGGGGCCGGCCCGGCGACACCGCAGCGGCCAAGCGAGCTACGCAGGCAAGTAGTAGTAGGTTGGTACGACGCGCCTTTTCATCACGCGGTTTCCTCCTCCTTTCCTATTCTTTTCTCCAACGGCTCCGCTATGCTTCCTTCCCCAGATCACGGAGAGCGGCGCAGGTGGGGTGGGGCCCGGGGCCCGTAACGGTTTCCAGCTTCGGCTCCCCAGCGCGGCGCGTCGCGTCGCCGTTACGTTACGCGAGCTAGCCACAGCTACTGCGCACGGCGCGGTGCGTCTCCGGTCCAACGCCGGGTGCGCGCTCTCGCCGGCATCCTACTCCATCCCCATGCACCGTCAACGGATCTGGACTAGCTAGGGCTTCATTTGTGTTGGGATATGCGCATTTCATTTATCTTTATCTGCTAAGCAATTCATTCTCCCGAAAGTCAGAGTATCACTGGCCCTCCTCCGTGAACATGGCCGATCATTCCAACCCCATGTCAACGCCAATCATTCCGTCACTGGTTTTATACATATATTTCTTAACAAACGCCGCCTATCCTTTTCTAATCTACCTATCCCGTTATCCCGTATGTATTGGTGTTGGTGGAGGGGATTGCTTACAACAAATGCTTGCACAGACGTGATTAAGCTGGACTTCGCTTTTAGGGCAATGCATCGCAGGCTGTCCCTCTCTTTTCAGTGACAACAGACACAACATGGCCCGCTGACTTTGGCTTTTGGCATCAAAAATTCATTTCAAATAGTGTTTGTTTACATAAGAAAAGAAAAAGGTAATTACCCAAGCGGGCTACCTCTTACCCAAGAAAAGTCTAGGGTTCCCTTACCTCCCGCCAGCATCGCCGTCGGTCCGCCTCGCCTCCGGTGGTCACTAGTAGAAAAAGGGTCAAATGTCAAGCACATTAGTGCCGGTTTGTTTTTTAGCCAGCACTAATGCGTGCATTAGTGCCGGTTCCAAAGGCTAGCCGGCCGCTCTCATTAGTACCGGTTCGTGGCTAACCTTTAGCACTGATTCGTGCCACGGACCGGTACTAAAGTGAGTGGTGGCAGGATGTTGTCAGTCCGGGGCCCCTCCAGCACCTTTAGTACCGGTTCGTGGCACGAACCGGTGCTAAAGGTCGTCGTACATAAACCCTTCGTCCACCCGAGCTCGCTCTGTTCTTCCCCTTTCCCCTCTCCTCTCTGTTTTCCCCTCTTCCTCTCGAGCTCATCACGCATTTTGCCCAATATTTGTCAAGATTTGAAGGCCCCCATCCATTGAAATGATCACAAAGGTTAGCAACTTTGTCTTTTCATCTCTCATTGCTAGATTAGCTCTTGCAATGCTTTGTATAGTGATTAATTTATGAGTTTAGTAATTTGGGAGGAAATATATGTGCTATTATTTGATTTATATGCAATTTGAGGTCAAACATAACACTTAGTTTGCATATGTAGGTGTGGTTTACTTAGTGCCTTCTAAATCTCCTTCGTAACCACCGTCGATCGCCTGCACCGTCCCGTCGCCGGCACCACCTTGTGGTGAGCCTCTTGTTCATGAATGTTTTACATTACCAAATTGATGTTTGTGTGATTTGGATATATAGTTACTCGTATAATTACCTTACCCGTACGTTGTTTGTTATACATAGTGCCATGGTTTTGATATCCGTCCCCGTCGGCCCTCATCCTTGTTATGATTCGGATGTGGTATATTCTCTTTTAAAACTAGTTGTTGCATTTCGTGTTTATGACAAATTATTATGCCCATCAAGTTGACATAGATATTTTTATTTAGGAGGTTTGTGAACCGGAAATTCCAACCGACCCTATTGTCGAGAGGTTAAATTTAGTTGAAAGAGAAAACGAGTATTTGAAAAGAAATTGAAAAGAATTGAGGGGGAGAAGATGGAATTGGAGTTGCATGTTGCCGATGTCGTCGATGATCACAAGATCAAGATGGAGAAAATGCGCTTGAAGATTAGAAAGATTAGAAAATATGCCATTGATAGTGAGACTTGGTATCATTATGTCGTTGGATCAATTGGTACCTTAGTTGCGATCTTGATCGCATTTGTTGTTGCATTTAAATGCTTTAGTTAGAGAGTTATTTGTTTGTTGCATTTAAGTCTTGTATGAACTTTATGTATGAATTTGTATCAATTTGGTCTTTTCGGTGTCGTGTAATGAAGATGAGCCGACAATGGATGTACGATGACCGATGCTCTCCCGAGTTCATTAATGGCGTGCAAACTTTTCTGCTTGCGGCTGAGGCAAACAAGCGGACGGATGGTTTTATGCCTTGTCCATGTGCTGTCTGTAAGAATGATCACAATTACTCTACGTCAAGAACCATTCACGTCCACCTGTTTAAGTCCGGTTTCATGCCCCACTATAATGTTTGGACCAAGCACGGAGAAAGAGGGGTTGTGATGGAAGACAATGAAGAAGAAGAGGACGACGACAACTATCCTGGCCATGGGTTCCCTGGATACGATGATACAACAATGGGGGAAGAAGCTGAGCCGACAATGCGGGAAGAAGCTGAAGAAGAGGCATCAGATGAGCCCGCTGATGATCTAGGTCGGGCCATTGCCGATGCAAAGAGAAACTGCGCAAGTGATTTGGAGAAGAAGAAGTTGCAGTGCATGTTAGAGGATCACAAGAAATTGTTGTACCCGAATTGCAAAGCTGACAAGAAAAAGTTGGGCACCACACTGGAATTGCTGCAATGGAAGGCAGAGAATGGTGTATCTGACAAGGGATTAGGAAAGTTGCTGGTAATGATAAAGAATATGCTTCCAAAGGACAACGAATTGCCCGAGAGTACGTACGAAGCAAAGAAGGCTGGCTGCCCTCTAGGGTTAGAGGTGCAGAAGATACATGCATACCCTAATGACTGCATCCTCTACCGTGGTGAGTACGAGGATTTGAACGCTTTCCCGGTATGCGGTGCATTGCGCTATAAGATTAGCCGCGATGACCCTAGTGATGTCGAGGGTGAGCGCCCCAGGAAGAAGATTCCTGCCAAGGTGATGTGGTATGCTCCTATAATACCACGGTTGAAACGTTTGTTCCAAAACAAAGAGCATGCCAAGGCGATGCGATGGCACAAAGAAGACCGTAAGAAAGACGGAAAGTTGAGAGTACCCGCTGACGGGTCGCAGTGGAGAAAAATCGAGAGAAAGTACGGGAAGGAGTTTGCAGATGACGCAAGGAACGTATGGTTTGGTCTAAGCGCAGATGGCATTAATCCTTTTGGGGAGCAGAGCAACAACCATAGCACCTGGCCTGTGACTCTATGTTTGTATAACCTTCCTCCTTGGTTGTGCATGAAGCGGAAGTTCATTATGATGCCAGTGCTCATCCAAGGCCCTAAGCAACCTGGCAACGACATTGATGTGTACCTAAGGCCATTAGTTGAAGAACTCTTACAGCTGTGGAATGGAACAGGTGTACGTGCGTGGGATGAGCACATGGGGGAAGAATTTAACCTAAAGGCGTTGCTGTTCGTGACCATCAATGACTGGCCTGCTCTCAGTAACCTTTCAGGACAGACAAACAAGGGATACCGCGCATGCACGCACTGTTTGGACGATACCGACAGTATATATTTGGACAATTGTAGGAAGAATGTGTACCTGGGACATCGTCGATTTCTTCCGAGCAGGCATCCCGTAAGAAAGAAAGGCAAGCATTTCAAAGGTGAGGCGGATCACCAGACGAAGCCTCGCCACCGTACTGGTGCTGATGTACATGATATGGTCAAGGATTTGAAGGTAGTCTTTGAAAAGGGTCCTGGCGGACAACCTGTTCCGAATGACACTAACGGACGCGCACCCATGTGGAAGAAGAAATCTATATTTTGGGACCTGCCCTATTGGAAAGACCTAGAGGTCCGCTCCGCAATCGACGTGATGCACGTGACGAAGAATCTTTGCGTGACCCTGCTTGGCTTCTTGGGCGTGTATGGGAAGACAAAAGATACACCTGAGGCACGGGAGGACCAGCAACGTATGCACGGAAAAGATTGCATACATCAGGGTCATGCCAGCTATGCTCTTACCAAAGAAGAGAAGGAAATCTTCTTTGAATGCCTGCTCAGTATTAAGGTACGGTCTGGCTTCTCGTCGAATATAAAGGGAATAATAAACATGGCAGAGAAAAAGTTCCAGAACCTAAAGTCTCATGACTGCCACGTGATTATGACGCAACTGCTTCCGGTTGCATTGAGAGGGCTTCTACCGGATAACGTTCGATTAGCCATTGTGAAGCTATGTGCATTCCTCAATGCAATCTCTCAGAAGGTAATCGATCCAAAAATCATACCAAGGTTAGAGAATGATTTGTTGCAATGTCTTGTCAGTTTCGAGTTGGTGTTCCCACCATCCTTCTTCAACATCATGACGCACGTCCTAGTTCACCTATGCGAAGAGATTAACGTTTTGGGTCCTGTATTTCTACACAATATGTTCCCCTTTGAGAGGTTCATGGGAGTCTTAAAGAAATATGTTCATAACCGTGCTAGGCCAGAAGGAAGCATCTCCAAGGGCCATGAAAATGAGGAGGTCATTGAGTTTTGTATTGACTTTATTCCTGATCTTAAGCCGATTGGTGTTCCTGAATCGCGACATAAGGGCAGACTGGAGGGAAAAGGCACGCTAGGAGAAAATCAACTAATATGTATGGACGGACATTCTCTCACTGAAGCACACTACACAGTTCTACAGAATTCCGCCTTGGTGGCTCCGTATATGGACGAACACAACAATTTTCTACGCTCCAAACACCCGGAGCGGTCTGATGACTGGATTACACATGAACAAACCAGGAGTTTCGCCGGCTGGTTGCAGACACGTACCATGCATGACGCCTCTATTGAAGATGACCTGTACTCGCTGTCCCAGTTACCATCTTCGAATATAATGACTTTCAAAGGGTACAAGATAAATGGTAATACATTTTACACGATCGCCCAAGATAAGAAGAGCACCAACCAAAACAGTGGTGTCCGCTTTGATGCAACAACCAAGACGGGAAAGGAAACATATTATGGTTACATAGAGGACATATGGGAACTTGGCTATGGACGTGGTTTGAAGGTCCCTTTGTTTCGGTGCAAATGGGTCAATATGACACGAGGCGGGGTAACGGAAGACCTGCAGTACGGAATGACAACAGTGGATCTCAACAATCTTGCGTATGTAGACGAACCATTCGTCCTAGCCAATGATGTGGCACAGGTTTTCTATATGAAGGACATGTCTACCAAGCCGAGAAAAAGAAAGATAAGGAAGCTAATGCATCATACGATGAGGCAAAGCGCCACATAGTTCTTTCTGGGAAGAGAAACATCGTGGGAGTGGATGACAAGACAGACATGTCAGAAGATTATGAAAAGTTTGATGAAATTGCTCCATTCACAGTGAATATTGACCCGAGCATCTAGTTAAATGACGAAGATTTTCCATGGCTACGGCGCAAAGGGACACACGCGAAGAAAAAGTTTCACACCCAAAGATCTGGGATGTGATCGGCTTCACTATCATCACTTTCTTCTGTGTTTCACACCCAGGAGGGAATCTTTGTAATAGTTAGTGTAGTTATGTGTTTTGGCATTTGAAACGCGAAGAAATTTTATGTGCAAACAAATTCTTTCATGCATTTACTGATTTTTTTAGCTAAATGACCCTGAAATTGAAAAGCATTTCAAATGAACTCAGAAAAGGTTGAAAGTTGGCATGGTATCATAATTTCACCCACATAGCATGTGCAAAAAAGTAGAGAGGGTTACCGCAAAAACTAGATGCACTTCGTGTACAAAATGGACAATCTCTTTCGAAGTATCAGGGTTTCGGACGAAAACTCATCTGTTACAAAGGCATTTCATTTTTTAAATAACCTAAGCATTACCAAATTGAATATAATGATAAAACACACTAATATTAAACATAAGAAAAAATAATCACTGAAAAATCTATTTTCAACGTTAAGTTATTCACAAACTAGTGATTCACACAAATTTCAAATAATTCAAAATTTAAACTATTCAAATTTGAAAACTACCGGCACTAACAAAAAGTTTCTAATTTTTTGTACCTAAAGCAAAAATATTCACAAAGAAACTCTAAATACAGCAAAAAAACAACTCAAAAATAAATAAACCAAAAATAAATAAAGCAAAAAAAAATAAGAAAATTAAAAAGCCCACCTACCGGGCCAGAGCGGCCTGCATACGACTAGAAACCCAACCTGTAGTTGGGCCAGGATGCAGGCCCGCAAGCCCAGTAGGCCCACAGGCAGAGTAGGACAGGTAGGCCCAGAAGGCCTGCTTTTGAGAGGAGCTCAATGCAGTGCCCGCGCCGGGGCTTATAAACTGGTCTTGGCGCTCCTCAACTAGCGAGGTAGGACTAAACTTCTGCGCCCCTCGCCTGGCAGCGCAAACCCTTTAGTACCGGGTCGTGGCTCCAACCGGTACTAAAGGGGGGTCTTTAGTACCGGTTGGTGCCACCACCCGGTACTAAAGGGGGGCGCTTCCCGCCGCTTGGCCTGGCCAAAACAGACCTTTAGTACCGGTTGGTGGCTTCAACCGGTACTAAAGGTGTGTTCTATATAAGAAAACACTTCAAAAAAAATTCAGTTTCTCATCTCTCCCTCTGCTTCTTTCTCCTCTGCCCCGTCGCCGTCGCCGGCCCGGCCGTCCCATTCCCCGTCGTCCTCGTCGCCGCGCCCCGACACGTCGTCCCGTCGTCCCCGCCCGGCCCGTCCCCGTCCCCGTCGTCGCCGCCCCGTCCCCGTCGTCACCGCCCGTCTCCATCCCCGTCGCCGCCCCGCCGCGCCTCGCCGGTGAGCTCCTGCCCCGGCCGCCATGTCCACACACACACACACACATTGTTTTTTAGTTATAAATTTTAGTTACAGAATTTTTTTTCTGTTTTTTAGTTATAGAAATATTAGAAATGTTAGAGAAATGTTATTTATATAGAAATGTTATAGATTTTTCTGTTTTTTAGTTATAGAAATATTTATAGAAATGTTAGCAATTTTTCTGTTTTTTAGTTATAGAAATATTAGAAATGTTAGTTATATATATAGAAATGTTAGAATTAGTTTTAGCTAGATGAATTAGATTAATGTCAAATTGTTAGAATTTGCATATAGAATTTTAGTTATCACAATCCAATCATTTAAAAAATGTTACTTTTTGCGGGCATATAGTATTTGTTCTCGACGATGCCCGGCCCGCATCCTCGCCGTCGACCCGTTCGCGATGACGTCCGGCTGGCCCATGTTCGGGACTGGGCTCCGCCGGGCTAGCACTGGGAGGTGCTACCTGGAGGGGTGCGCCGCTTGGTGAGGAACCCGTCCTCGGGTCCCGTCGTCGACCCTGATCTCCTTTGGCGGCGTTCGCGTGGGCCACATTCGGTGCAGAGGGAGCCGGCCCCGCCGGAGGTGGTGCGTCGCCGTGTCAGAGAGGAGGACGAGCACGTCCATCGCTACATGGCTGCTATGGACGTCCGGTTCTCCAATACCTGGCAGGTTCTTTGGGCAGATGACCGGAGATATGATCCTGTGATGGTTCCTTCTCTTTGGGTGTCCACCGCTCGCGCCCCAGGAACCGCGAGTGGCCTAGATTCTTCTGTATTATTCGATCTTTATTAGCTACCTAGCCAGTGATGTATTTGATATGTAATATTCGAGACGATGTATTCGAGATTATATATCATTCGAGACGATGCATATTATGTACTATATGATTCAATTTTTCCTTATTGATTGCATCCATGCATTGTAATTTGAATACTAAATTGTTTTATATTTCTTCTGTATTAGTTAATTAAAAGCTATGACGGACAATACCAGCAAGAGAGAAGAGGAATTGTTCGAGATCATACGCAGCCCTCGCAGGCTAGATGATCTGAATGAAACAGATGACGGCTCCCAATATCTGAACAATACCGGGGAGGGTGATGATAAGATATTCGATCTCGACGACCGAGCTGATGAAGTCATGAACTATGATTATGATTATGATGACGCAGACAATGTTTATGATGACACAGACAATGTTGATCTTGAAATAACAAAGACTACCGATGAGGTATTTATATAAGCAGGCATCTGGTGATCATCACATGTTTTTTTGATTTGAAGATATATTAACGAATCGATCTTTCTTCTTTCAGCCCTCCGGATCGAGCAAATCTGCTTCTACAGACAGCAGGACAAAGCGAGGCCCGGGCAAAAAGTTGAAGGAGGGTGTAAAGTACAACATCGACTCCATCAAAGCTAATGGTGAACCCCTCACGCCTAAGAACATTGCGAACAAGTGGACTCGTCAGTGCGGAGTTCTTGTGAAGGACCAACTCCCGATCTCCATTCAAGAATGGAAAGAGCCAAAAACTAAACGTCCAGATGTTACTTGGGTCGACGACAGAGCAAAACAAAATCTTTGGGAATCTCTGATGGAACATTTCACCCTACCTGTTGGGGATATTACCACTGGGCGTAAACCGGCCAGGAGAGGCCAGGTTAACCCCATAAGTAGTTCATTATATCTGAAGCCCATGAAGACAGACGGTGACGCTTTATGAAGGCCCGGGGCCCAAAGCCGGTTTAAGGCGTGTAGACATAGACCGGTATTGATATGTAACTTGTGTTGTAAGATAGAAAGAGCAGAGACCGAGCCGGACACGTTTATGAGCCGGCCTCGGGATTCTGTAAACCGACGGGCGTCAACCCATGTATATAAGGGGACGACCCGGCGGCGGTTCAGGGACAAGACACAACAACTCGAGACTTAGGCAAAGCGTATTCGCTCCCTGGTCATCGAAACCCAAGCAATCCCACAACAACTGGGTCGTAGGCTTTTACCTTCACCGCAAGGGGCCGAATTAGTATAAACTCTCTTGCGTCCCTTATCCGCTTTAACCCCTTTAAGTTAACCCGTAGCGAGGGCTCCACGACTAAGTCCTTTCCCTAGGACATCTGCCGTGACAAAACCACGACAGTTGGGGCCCACCATGGGGCTATCCCACGATGGTTTCGAATTCTTAGAGGGCAGCTTCAAAGGACTCAAGGGCTACGCTGTGGGCCGGATGACCAAGAGTCGTCGCGGCAAGCTCTACATCGACGATGCAGGCTAGGGCCCCGAGGCCGGCTCGATCGAGTACGGGTACCGGGTCCCCTTTGGTGGCATACACGTTTTCATTGGCAAGATCGGTGAACCGGGCCCTGAGTCGGACATCTGCACCGACCTCGTCGAAACGGCTCAGCGTGCGAGATCTGCCCGGGTCAAGCCTGTCATGAAGCGTGCCTTCGTGGGAGTCATCCACGGAGGGGAATCTGAGGATAGATCGGAATCTGGTGGTGAAACCATCGTTTATTCCGGCGACGAGTCATCAACCGGAGAGACCGAGTCACTGTATCAGTTGCAAGATGGCCGGATTGAGGGCTGTTCCGATGGCGACAGTATTCCGGACCCCTTGGATCCGCCAAACCGGGTTGCGATCTTCATGGCCGGATCAACAGCAGCGACAGCGGCCGGGGCAGGAGGCCCCTGTGCGACCACCGGCTCAGGTTCTATCTGATTTGTTTGACGTTTTGGCAACGCTGATGGCGGAGGTTAACCCGGCGGATCAGGATGCACACAATGCGGAAATTGCAAAGGTGAAAGATCAGATCACCCAGGCCAAAGCCGACTTGGCAGCTGAGGATTCCAGGATGGCTGCGGAGCGGGCCGCATTGGATGCACAGGCCTACCGGCTTATGCTAGATCAGAGTGAGTCGAACGATGTCCTGAAGAGGAGGTACCGATCTCGCCTGCCGCCGGTTTACGAAGCTAGAAACCTCTTTAATTCCCCAGGAGCAGGGACCAGTAATCCGCCGGTGGTAAATCGGGCGGAGGCACCTGGGGCGGGGGCGCCGGTTCAGCCGCGTTCGGTGGATCCGCCTCGTCAGAACAACATTGTGACATAGCATGTCCCAACACCACCGGGTCATTACTCTAACCCGATGGACAACATTGTCGCTGCCGCTTCACGGCTGGCGGCCATCCCGATCGAAGGCGAGTCTCCAGTGGCAGTCGAGACGCGACGGGTTAGGGAGCTTCTTCAGACAGCCTTGGTTCAGCAGGAGGCTTATTCATATAGTCGCGATTGAATCCATTCCACTCCCCGCCCAAGCCGGAGTTACAGCAGGCGTATGGATGAACCGGCAGTATCAAGCAACGCACGAAGCCGTGATCCGCCCCATGGCAATAACCCGGCAGGTGGTGCCGGTGATGCTCAGGAGGTGGTGGACCGGGCTCGGGCACGCAGAGAGGCAGAGTTAGCGGCGCAACATGAAGCCCGTCAGCTCACTCCGGTTCGTCCAACCACGTCAGTGGAACCAGGAGTTACCTCTAGTTCTTTGGGAGTACCGTGTCTCGTCCCAGCGTTGCGCAATGTGCGCCTCCCCAAGGATTTCAAAGGCCGCGCAAGGTGCCGAATTACACCGCTGATTTATCCCCCGAGACATGGGTTGAAAGCAATGAGACAGCCATGGAGATGCTGGATGTGGATGATGCGGCATGTGCGAAATACTTCACCATGATGCTAGAGGGGATGGCCCGCACTTGGCTGAGAGCTTACCGGCTAATTCTATCAGGTCATGGGCCGAGTTGAGAACCCGGTTTATCCAGAATTTCAAGGATACATGCAAGCAGCCCATGTCAATTGTGGACTTAGCTGCCTGTGTCCAGGAGGAAGGAGAGTCAACAACCCGTTGGGTGCGCCGGGTTTCGGAGATTTTTCATTCATCGGACCGCATCAACGCTGATACCGCAGTTTTAACATTGGAAGGCAATTGCCGGTTTGAACCCCTGAAGTTGAAATTAGGACGGCTCAAACGTCATTGTAGTGACATGGGAACTCTCATGGCCGCTCTAGTGAAGTATGCCAACTCTGATAGTACCAAGGATCCCGAGTCTGACGATGATAATACATGGAAGGGAAAGAGGAGCGGCAATGCCAAGGGACAGCACCACAACCCGGCGGGTCATGGAAACGGCGGCAAGAGAAAGGCGGATCACAGTTTAGACTTTGTGGCTAATACCAACACACAGGACAAGGGCCAGCGGCGTAAGGGTAAACCGCCCCAGTGCGGTGGAGGGCCAAGTCCCAACCCAGATCGCCTGTCTTATCTGTTGAATCAAGCTTGCCCAAAACACGGAACAAAGGAGGTACCATCCACGCACCTATGGAAGGATTGTTATATCATGCAGGAGTTCAAAAATTCTGATCTCTTTCGGTATGATCATGGACCGGGTGGCGGTTCAGGCCCAGGATCTCATGCGCCGGGTTATGGTGGAGGAAATTCTGGTTCAGGTTTCCACGGTAATCAGGGTGGACATAACAGTCAAGGTAATCAGGGCAACCAAGGTGTTTATAATCATCAGGGCAATCAGCAGCAACAACAGTAGTCGGGTTATCAGAGCAACCCAAAACAGTTGAATAGTGGGCAGTATCATGTCTTCACCACTAGCTTGTGCAAACGCAACCAGAAGCATCATAAGAGGGCGGTGAACTCCGTTGAACCGGCGGTGCCCCGTTACTTGCGCTGGTCTGAGCAGCCGATCGTATGGAGTAGAGAAGATCATCCGCCCTGGGTTGACAATCCGGGTCATTTGGCATTGGTGGTGACACCTCAGGTGTGAGGTTATAAGTTCACTAAGGTACTCATGGATGGAGGGAGTAGTATCAATATCCTTTATTATGAAACTTTTCGTCGCATGGGGTTAACAGATAAAAATTTTAAACCGTCCAATACGGTGTTCCATGGTGTGGTGCCTGGTAAATCGGCATATCCTGTTGGTAAAATAGCTCTGGAGGTGGCTTTTGGAGATGAGCATGACTCGAGATCAGAAACCTTGACCTTTGAAGTGGTGAAAATTAAAAGCCCGTATCATGCCCTGTTTGGACGGCCAGCTTATGCTAAGTTTATGGCACAACCTTGTTATGTCTATCTGCAGCTCAAGATGCCGGGTCATAAGGGAACTATAACAATGCATGGGAGCCGCAAGCTCGCTTTGGAGTGCGAAGAAGGAGATGCGGCTTATGCTGAGTCGGTTTGTGCAACAGAAGAGTTGAAGTTTTACAAAGACAATATTGATCCGGCAGATATGACTTCATTGAAGAAACCAACTACAGAGCATGATCCAGCCCTGAAGTTTAAATCGGCTGATGAGACTAAGCTTGTTGACTTCGTGCCCGGTGATTCGTCCAAGCAGTTTAGCATCAGCGCTAACTTGGATCCAAAATAGGAAAGCACGCTCATCGAGTTCATCCGTGAGAATCGGGACATCTTTGCGTGGAAGCCTTCTGACATGCCAGGTGTACCGAGAGAACTCGCTGAGCACACTCTTAATGTTGATCCCAAGTATGAACCGGTCAAACAATTTCTTCGCCGGTTCAATGAAGAAAGATGCAAGGCTATTGGAGAAGAAGTTGCCAGGCTCTTGGCGGCTGGGTTTATCATCGAAGTGTTTCATCCTGAGTGGTTGGCTAATCCGGTGCTAGTACTTAAGAAGAATGGCACTTGGCGTATGTGTGTGGACTATACAGATCTCAACAAGGCTTGCCCAGCTGATCCTTTTGCTCTCCCGCGTATTGATCAAATCATTGATGCTACGGCGGGTTGTGAGCGCTTGAGCTTTCTAGATGCATATTCTGGTTATCATCAGATCAAAATGGCAGTTAAGGACCTGGATAAGACAGCCTTCATAACTCCTTTTGGAGCCTTTTGTTATGTGTCTATGCCCTTTGGGCTCAAGAGTGCCCAGGCGACTTATCAACGGTGTGTGCAGAATTGTCTTCATGATCAGATCGGACGCAATGTTCATGCTTATGTGGATGATATTGTGGTAAAATCTAGACAGAAGGAGACATTGATAGATGACTTGAAGGAGACCTTCGATAACCTGCAGGTTTATAAAATGATGCTTAATCCGGCCAAGTGTGTTTTTGGTGTACCAGCAGGCAAGCTCTTGGGCTTTTTGGTGTCTAACAGGGTATTGAAGCTAATCCGGAAAAGATCAAAGCCATCACCTCTTTAGCCAAACCGAAGTGTATCAATGATGTTCAACGCCTGGCAGGCCGGATTGCCGCGTTGAGCCGGTTTATCAGTCGCCTTGGCGAGAAGGCTATCCCTTTGTATCAGATGCTGAAGAAAACGGATCGCTTCATCTGGAGTGACGCCGCTAATCAAGCATTTGAGGACTTAAAGCGGCAGTTGGCCAATCCGCCGATTCTCGCTGCTCCAATTGACAAAGAACCATTGTTGCTATATGTGGCAGCTAACGCCCGGGCTATTAGTGTGGCTATTGTGGTGGAGCGAAAGGAGGCAGGAAAGGAGTATCCGGTCCAGCGGCCGATTTACTATATCAATGAGGTACTTATTGAGTCCAAGCAGAGGTACCCGCATTGGCAAAAATTGGTGTACGGAGTTTTTATGGCAAGCCGAAAGCTTAAGCAATATTTCCAAGGTCATCCCATCACGGTGGTCAGCTCTGCTCCTTTGGGGATATAATCCAAAACAGGGAAGCAACTGGCTGGATTGCTAAGTGGGCTATCGAACTTGGGCCTCACGGGTTGAAATACATACCCCGAACGGCGATCAAATCTCAGGCACTTGTTGATTTCATCAATGATTGGACAGAACTACAAGCGCCAGAGGAGAAGCCGGATCATACTTATTGGACTATTCATTTTGATGGGTCCAGGCAATTGGAGGGCTCGGGGGCTGGAGTCGTATTAACTTCCCCACGAGGTGATAAGTTTTGTTATGTTCTCCGTTTAATGTTCCCTTGCACTAACAATGCAGCTGAATATGTTGCCTTACTCCATGGTCTTCGGATGGCTAAGGAGATGAACCTAAGCCGAGTTAAGTGCTTCGGTGACTCCGACCTGGTGGCTCAACAAGTGTCCGGCACTTGGGACTCCAAGGACCCACTCATGGTAGCATATCGTCGTGAGGTGGATATTGTTGCAGGTCACTTCAAAGGTTATCAGGTGGATCATGTGGACCGGCGAAGAATGACGCGGCGGACGCTTTAAGCCGCCTGGGTTCCCAACGTAAACCGGTTCCACCTAATGTCTTCTTGGATGTTCTGCATAATCCGTCCGTCAAGCTCCCTGGTGAAGAGGATTTGGCTATTCCTGATCCGGAAGCTCAGTTGGTGGCGGCTTTTCATGTTATCCCGGATTGGACGGTTCCATATTTGGCGTATATGAACCGGGGTGAGTTGCCAGAGGATGAAACTTTGGCCAGGCAGATAATCCGGCGGTCCAAGTCCATGACTATTATCAATGGAGAGTTACATCATTGCAGTGTGACAGGGGCGTTTCAACGCTGTGTGTCTCCTGAAGAAGGCCGTGTAATTTTGCGTGAGATCCACGAAGGTGATTGTGGTCACCACGCCGGTTCAAAGTCTTTGGTGGCCAAGGCGTTTCGGCACGGTTTCTATTGGTTGACAGCTCATGCTGATGCCGAGGACTTGGTCAAAAGATGTGATGGCTGTCAAAAATTCTCAAGGCGCGCTCATGTGCCGGCTCAAGAATTGAGGATGATTCCAATCACATAGCCGTTTGCAACTTGGGGGCTGGATATGGTTGGGCCTTTCAAGAGATCCAAGGACAAGAAGACCCACCTTTTGGTGGCGGTTGATAAGTTCACGAAGTGGGTGGAGGCAGAGCCAGTTAGTAAGTGTGATGCAGCTACGGCGGTTCAATTCATCAAAAAGGTGATCTTCCGGTTTGGCTTTCCACACAGCATTATAACAGACAATGGTACCAATCTGTCAAAGGGTGCCATGAAGGAGTTCTGTCAACGTGAGCACATCCGGCTTGACGTATCATCCGTGGCTCACCCCCAGTCCAATGGTCGAGCGGAGAGGGCCAATCAAGAGATCTTGAGAGGCATCAAACCCCGGCTTATGGTTCCTTTGCAACGGACGCCGGGTTGTTGGGTTGAAGAATTACCTTCTGTGTTATGGAGCATCAATACCACACCCAACAGATCGATAGGATACACACCTTTCTTCATGGTTTATGGTGCGGAGGCGGTTCTTCCTAGTGACATCCGTCATGATTCACCTCATGTAGCGGCATATGTTGAAGCTGACAACGAGAAGGCACGGCAGGAGGCTCTTGACCTGCTAGATGAGGAGCGTGACATAGCAGCAGCCCGTTCGGCGATTTATCAGCAAGATCTGCGTCGTTATCACGACCGCCGGGTTAGAACCAGAACCTTTCAAGAAGGCGATTTGGTGCTTCGGCTCATCCAGGATCAGACGGATATGCACAAGCTATCCCCCCCTTGGGAAGGACCCTTTGTGGTCAGCAAGAATCTGCACAACAGGTCATACTACTTAATCGATGTTCGAGAGCGCAAAGACTCACGTAAGTCGGAGGAGGAGACCCACCGGCATCTTCGGCCCTACTATACTTGAGCCCTAGGCTCTGCTTATGTACATATTATGACAATGTATATATTATGATCAATATAATAAACCGGAACCTCAGCTAAAGCGGGGTATCTGTTGTTTTTTACATCATGTGTGGTTACATGGAGCTTCTGTTTCTAAAGCGGCATCCGGTTTACCCCTTTATTCAACTTCTCAAAACTTTATGTTACATCACTTGGGGGCTTGGTCGTATCCGAACCATAGCTACACCTCTTGATCGGCGCAATGCCACAGCATAACTTGGGGGCTTGGTCGTATCCGAACCATAGTCACACCTCTTGATCGGCTCAAAGCCAAATCAATCCGGGGCCAAAGAGAGTGTTGTAAAACAACAACTCAAACATAGGCACCCACTGAGCACAGCTCAAAATGTTACTTGGGGATTCTTTACTGTCGAAATGAACTAAGAATCTACACTTGTAATAGGCTATCAAGCCATGGCTTGGAAGCCTGGTGTATACACCTAAAACCCCGGGTTAACCTGCCTATTTAAGTAAGTCACTCCGCCCAGGTAAACCTGGTATGCCCCTTCGAACTTTGACAAGTTACTCTAAAATAAAGACCCTGAACTTGTCAAGTTAAAACGATGATTGGTTAAGGATTGAGGACCATCTTAAAAGGCTTTGCAAAAATGGTTTAACTCAGTGGCCTGGCAGCCCATGAAAAGCCTCGAATTTGGGGCCTGGCAGCCCGTGAAAAGCCTCGACTACAACGGTTTTTATTTGCCTTTTGTTAAGTTTTTCTTTCTTTTGATAAGATTTATGATGTTTTTAAACCGGTGTTCATCAACCCGGTTAGGCTGTCAACTACAAGTTGACAGTACATGATTATTTACAATCCGGAGACTATTAGCCCGGTCTGGTTTTGACTCAAAGTCACCAGTATGGAATAAACCGGTGTTTATCACAACCCGGAGCGGTTTTATTGTAAACCGGCATCATATAACAGGAGTTACTTATACTCCGGATTAGGGTTATTACCCTCACTACAAAGTTGATCAGCCAACATTATGCCTAAAGGTCACAGGTATCATATATTTTCATATTTGGTTATCTTTTATAACCTTGGTTTATCAACCTTGGTCATATATATATATGGGTATCAATACCCGCCCGGTGGTAAACCGCCAGGGCGCTTTAAGCTTCTTATCTGCAGGAACAACTTGAATAAATGGCTATGGATTATGAACATCATATCTCAAGCATGGCGGATTAGCACGCATCAGTTGCAGATAAATATGCACGAAGGCATAACAGACCAAGTGTTTTAACTAGCCTATTACAAGGCATTCAGTGCCCCAAAAGATAATTGTTTTTCTCAAAATACGTGTTGCAGCACGTAGAAGACTAAACCGGCCTCCGGATTATGATTGGCCACCAGCTTGACCAGATGGTTGCGGGTCATCTCGCACCGGTTCAACTCCTTCCTCTCTACCCAGTGGCTGGAAGTCAACAGTTGCCCAGTCGATCCCAATTAGGGCGTGGAATACAACTTCATCGCTTATAAGCGTGGACGGTTCAATGTCAGGGGCGTAAGTGTGCTTACGGATTGGTGGGATAAGATTTTGCGCTTCAGGAATTGGTGCAGCAATCCGTCTGTTCTTGTCATCATAACTCGCCTGGTAGTACGAGAGATCCGCCTCTTCAGCCAGTTGACAAGCCAATGGACGTACTTCCCGGTTTATGGTTCGTAGATCATCATTGCCAAATTCTGTTCCGTCTTCTTTCAAGCTGGGATAGCCTTGGGCTGCTTCCATTGGATCAAAGTCAGGTACCCATGCTTTTGCCCGGGTTAGTGCGGTCAGAGCGCCCGCTCTTGCGGCAGACTTTTTTAGCTCTTCTACCCGGGCAGGAAGCATAGATAACATTTCTAAGGTTTCCTTGATCAAGGTGGGAGGAGGCTTATTGTGTGAAGTGGTATAGATGATCCGCTGCGCGCCGGTGTACAACTGCTCTATCAGAGTGTAGGCAGCCTTCAGCTTCTTCTGTAGATCCGACCCCAGATGGCTAATGCGAGTTCCTGCACCATTGTACACATCAGTAAACCGACAACACATGGGAAGACATGTCGAAAGTATAAGGAAAAGATGTTTACCGAACACAGCAGCAGTCATGGCATGAATCTGCTGCTTTACACCGGTCAGTTCATCGACCACCGGTTTAAGAGCTGCTTCTGCGTTCTCGGCCCTTTTTATCAAAGCGGATTTTTCAGCCTCCCAATCCGCCCGCTCCTTGTTGAAGCCCTCTTTTAGTTTTTTCATAGCGCCTAAAGCGCTAGTCAACTCTTCCTTGGCTTTGGAGGTTTCGGCTTGCTGGGATTTGAGGTTCTCTTGCAGATCAGCGGTTTGGCTTTCCTTCTTGATTAGTTCAGCCTATAAAGAGACAGATATATAATGAGTTGACAGTACATATTTAAAGTACCAAGCACATAACAAGTTATGCCCTTGGTACTTGGGGGCTAATGCATATTTGCTCCTTATCAGAAATTTCTACAAGTCCCAAGCACAATACAAGTATTAAACTTGGCACTTGGGGGCTAATATGTGTTTGCTCATAATTGCTGATATGGGGATTCTTCTACAGTCCCGGTTCATCTTTATAAAGTTAAACCGGCCCTTGGGGACTATACCAGTGAAAAAAGAAGCAGTGTTGCAAATATAAAGATTATTATTAAGTCCCGGTTTAGATTGATATCATAAACCGTCACTTGGGGGCTACTGGAGTTGATATTTGGAATTTACAAGAGAGACAGTTAAGCAGAGTTGAGTATTAATTACCTCATATCGCTCTTTCATCAAATTTACCAAACCGGCTTCGTAGTCACGGCTGGTGTACAGACGATTCAAGAAGCCGGAGTGAAGGTCTTGAGCATTAAGATGGGCATAGTTTGACAAATCGGCGTTCCATTTGCCTTTGCCGATAGCAGAGAGCTCGTCCTTGGCAATATGCTTTGACAAAGCGACAGGATTGCCAGGGGTGGTGCGGCCAGTGCTAGTAATCATAACATCATCATCTTTGTCATCAGCATCCGTTACTGGGGTTGGCGGTTTGTCAGTATCTTTAACTGGACTAACCGGTTTATCACCAGTTCGGACTGGGCTGGTTGGCTGGTCAGCACGGTTTGTGGTGTCAACTTCCACCTATTCAGCAAAAAAGTCATGGTCTTGAGGCGGTGGGTCATTAAGCATGGCGTCGACATCGGTCTCTTCAGGATCTGGAGTTTTTTCTGGTTCAACAGCCACGTTGTCATCAGCCGGCTTATTCAACCGAGCCTTCTTGCTGGGTCTGGTCTTGGCGCTGAGAAAATATGCATGAGGATCAGTACAGTATATAAAAATAACACATCAAGGATAAAAACAAGTATATAGCTCACCCAAGAACTGTTTTGAGGGGTGGAAGTTTGGTGGCCGACGACTCGCCAGAAGATGAGTGAGAAGTACCCTGATAATTTGAATCAGACGGGTTAAGAGGCTGCCGAAAACAACCCGCTTTGGGGCATGCAGTGTCAAGGGGATAAGAGACCTCTGATCGGCGTTTCCGAACCGGAGTGTTCGGTAAACTGTCAGAGGTAACTACCTGGCCGCTGTGCCGGGTTGTGCGGCGAGCCTCGTGCTGCTGCGTATTCAAAAGAAAGTTTGGGTCCAAGTAAGCAAGGGGGTGAGAAAATTTTACTTTCTGGTTTGCTCGACGGATTTTTGATGTTGGCAGAGGATCTGAATCGGAGGAAAGAATGATTACCTCTACATCATCAGCGTGACTGCCTTCAGCGTCGTCATGATAATAATCATTGTCAATGAGGTGTACGAAAAATGAACCAAGAGAGTCAAGTTCTACCTCTGATTCCGGGTTACCCACATCGTCATCAGCATTTAGCTCGGAGGACGCAGTGGTCCTTTTCTTGGCAGGTTTTTTAAGAACCTTGGTCTTTGGGCGAAGTGGCTTGGCCGTTTTGTCTTGCGACTTTGCCGGTTTGTCTTGTGGTTTCTTGTTCCAGAACGGATCATCACCCTGTCAGAAAATAATCACACTTTCAGAGAATATTTGGACAGAAGCAACTTAAGATAAAAAGATTATATGATTCTTACAGCTGGCGGTTTGTTGAAGGTGCAGAAAGGGAGTAGTCCGGTCTGGCTACAGACAGCCTCCGGTTCATTCAGCATCTTCTTTACAGCCTCAGTAACTTCTGCATCTGTAAGCTGAATATCAATGTGACGTTGAGCATCCTTCAAACTCCCTGTGTATTCACACATCAAACTGGAGTGCCGGCTTAAGGGCAGAATACTCCAGCTTATCCAACAACGAGCAAGGTCAACTCCTGTCAAACCGTTCACCAGGAAGGCTCTAAGCTTTGATAGTTGAGGGGCATAGTTGGCCCTTTCCTTTGCAGTCAACCTCTGGGGAAAAGTATGTGTGTTACTAAGGCGGTGAGGGCGGTAACCCGGTAAGGGGTTCTCATCGGTTGGAGATGTATCTTTGCAGTAAAATCAAGTCTGGTTCCACTCTTTGGGGTGATTGTGGAGCTTAGGATGAGGGAAAGTAACTTCCTTCCTTTTCTGAACCGCCATTCCACCCAATTCCGTATTGGGTCCATCCATGAACTCTGTGCGGCGGTTTAAGTGAAAGAAATCCCTAAACAGCTCGATTGTAGGTTCCTCTTGTAGATAAGCCTCACAGAAGACTTGGAAGTGGTAGATGTTGGTCACAGAATTTGGACCGATGTCTTGAGGGTGCAGCTGAAAATTAGCCAATACATCTCGGAAATTTTTTGAACCGGGAGGGCTAAAACCTCGACCCAGGTGATCAGCAAACACGACTACCTCTCCATCCTTGGGTGTAGGAGGATTTTCTGGGCCAGGGACTCTCTAGTGGATGACATCTTTCTTGGCTAAAGCGCCCGTCTTAACACAGTTGTTTAACTGCTCTTCGGTTACTCGAGAAGGAGCCCAATTACATTCATAGACTTGCTTGGCCATGGCAAAGAAGATCTGAAACATGATTCTTGCCGGTTTAAGGTTTACAGTGGACAACTATAAAGCGGTATAAGGATGTAAGAATATTGTTAAACCGGAGTTGGTTATTTGTGAACCGAAGTCTGACGATGGAGACAGTACAATGGTGAATGCATTGGCGGTTCAACAGGGGACTAATGGTATCTACTGGGTCATCATTTTTCTATGAAGTTAAACCGCCTAATCTGGTATTAAAGGTATATGTCTAAAAGGTGCGTAAGTGAAGGAAAAACAAGTTTCACATCTTGGCATAGTAATTTCAGATCTACCGCGCGTTGGAAAAACAAAATATATTCTGACCTAATTTCCAGCGTGTTAAGAGTTCACCAAGTTCAGATGAGTTCTTATATAAGGCACATATTCTAACAAGGAAGCAGGAGTTTAAGGTGCAAGGGCATTGGAAAAAGCAGATCTAAGCTAGCCATTGGTACTACTAAAGAGAAACAAGGAAGAACAGATTCAAGAACTTCGAAGAACTACGAAGAACAACGAACCCTAATGGTCGATGTGGAGTGAGAAAGGAGGAACGTACCGGTGCTGAGGAAGCAGCGGAGGATTGCCGCGTTTTTCTGGTACAGTCAGGTTGATGCAACAGCCGTCGTTGAGGCAGAGGCGAAGGACGACGGCGGCGGCAGAGCTCGACGTTCGGTCGACACGAGGAAGAAGATGACACGAAGAGGCACGAGGGGGAAAAGTGAAAGGGACCCCTCGGCTTATTTATAAGGTGAATGGATAAAAGGCAGGCGCGAGAATCGAGGAGCCTGAAAAATGGGGTGTGTGACAGCTCTGTTGCCTCGATCCTCGGAGGCCCATTAATGAAGATGAGTTATACACAGTTTTAAATAATAGATGACGTCATGGCGGTTTACCATGGTCCTGGAAGGTGACGTCATGGCGTTTACAAGATTATGTAAAGATGTTGAAGAAGAAATTTTCTTAAGTATTGAGGCTTGACATGAACCAGTTCAAATCAATCTGGGGCCTAATGTTGGGGATATTACCACTGGGCGTAAACCGGCCAGGAGAGGCCGGGTTAACCCCATAAGTAGTTCATTATATCTGAAGCCCATGAAGACGGACGGTGACACTTTATGAAGGCCCAGGGCCCAAAGCCGGTTTAAGGCCTGGAGACATAGACCGGTATTGATATGTAACTTGTGTTGTAAGATAGAAAGAGCAGAGACCGAGCCGGACACGTTTATGAGCCGGCCTCGGGATTCTATAAACCGGCGGGCGTCAACCCATGTATATAAGGGGACGACCCGGCGGCGGTTCAGGGACAAGACACAACAACTCGAGACTCAGGCAAAGCGTATTCGCTCCTTGGTCATCGAAGCCCAAGCAATCCCACAACAACTGGATCGAAGGCTTTTACCTTCACCGCAAGGGGCCGAACCGGTATAAACTCTCTTGCATCCCTTGTCCGCTTTAACCCCTTTAAGTTAACCCGTAGCGATGGTTCCACGACTAAGTCCTTTCCCTAGGACATCTGTCGTGACAAAACCACGACACTACCAGATTATTTCACTGATGCAGATGTGCAGAAAGTCAAGGACGCTGCTCTTAAGAAGATGGCAATTGCATTCAACACCCACAAGAAAACTGTATGGGCCAACTACCTCGCTGCAGAAAGGAAGACTCCAGAATTCAAGGGAACACTGGAGAAGCAAAGAGAACACTGGCCCGCTTTCGTGAAATTCAAGGAATCAGAATTATCTAAGGAACGGTCGAGAAAAAACAAGGCCAATGCCGCAAAAAAGACGCAGTTCCATAGGCTGGGGCCAGGTGGCTACGCGGTGGCAATGCCTAAGTGGGATAAGTCTGAGCAAGAGATGGAGGATGCAGGGGTCACTCCGGTTACTAGGAGCTGGCCCCCCAGGTGCAGAACTTGGTTCTAGGCGCATGGGGGGTGTTGGACCCGAAGACAGGCCTGGTTTTGAAGAAGGCAAGTCTAAAAGGAGCCAAACAAAAGTTACTTGACGCAATAGAAGATGCTCGAAAGGGGGTGTTCACGCCCAACAGAGAGAACGACGAGCTTACGCGCGCCCTGGGAAATCCTGAACACCCGGGAAGAACACGAGGCAAGGGCGTTATTCCCTGGTATGAGGGCTTTTCGGAATGGAACGACGACTACAGGACCCGTGCAAGAAAGAAGATGGAGGAGGAGAAGAAGAGGAAGCTGGAGGAGGAGCAGAGGAAGCAGGACGCAGAACGCCTTAAAGGCCTAGAAGCAAGGCACGCGGACTTGGCACTCAAATTGCAGCAGCAGCAGATCGACTCACTTAGCCAGGAAAGGGGGTCTCAGCAGCGGCAGCGGCAAGCGGATGACCGTCCATCATTGGATAGCACCGTCCCATCCATGCCGAGAAGCAGCGTTGGTTCCGCCCCGGGCGACGCACTGCTGGATACATACCCTGTTGATGACATCATAGGGAACACTAACTGTGAGCTACACTTCAAAATGAAGAACATATCCATGAAGGTGGCGGACGCCGTTGCTTTTACAATTACCCCCAAAACAACCTTCCATTGCACCCCAATTCCAGCGGGCTATGCTCGTGTCTTGGTTGATGAGGTGGTGGACCCATATTCGGGGCTACAACTTGACATTCCTGGAGGTGACGACGAGCACACACTGGGAGAGGCCATACATCGTATCATCCTATGGAGAAAGGATTGCATCGTCTTTCGAAGTCCACCGACACCGCATCTGCCGACTCCTCCTCGAAGTCCGCCACCGAGTCAGCAGACTCCCGCTCCTCCATGTCCACGAACGCGTGAGCCGATTCCTCCTCGAAGTCCGCCACCGTGTCAGCAGACTCCCGCTCCTCCAAGTCCACGAACGCGTGAGCAGACTCCTGCTTCAAGTCCGGCACAGCGTCAGGCCACTCCTCCTGTTTCAATTCCGACATCGTGTCAGGCCACACCTCCTGCTTCAAGTCCGGCACAGCGTCAGGCCACTCCTCCTGCTCCAACTCAGCCACGTCAGCCGTCTCCGCCGCCTCAGCAATCGCAGAAGAGACACGCTGCAGCTATGGTGCGTAGCGGTAGGAGCCGAGGTAGTACAGGTAGTACAGGCGGAGACAAGCGATATAAATATGGTCCAAGCAGCCTCGCTCCTCTTCCTCAGAGGCCTTACGACATGACCGAGGAGCAAAACGATGCCATAGTGCGGGCCAAAGTGGACGCCCATTTTGGACCGAAACCGGCACCGCCGCCGAGGGAGAAAGTGCCTGAGGAATAGATTGACCACTTCATTCGTATGGCTAGACCACCAGCTCCCAAGCCTGTTGACTCAGACTATGAGCACCAAATCAGGAAGGCACATCGAGCACCACTACAGAAAGAAGCGAGCTCGAGCTCGAGCCAACAAGCAGCTGTCAAAAAATGCGGAAAAACCGTTCCCCAGCTGGGAGAACAGGTGGCACAATCGACCCCCCCCCCCCCGCTTGTTGTGCCAACAACACATGAGAGTACGCGCGCCCAATATTATTGTGGACAAACCGTTTACGTTCCCCAGCTGGGCAATGTGGTAATAACTGAGGATCATATAATGCAGGCTGAAATGCTCAAGATCACTGTTGGACAACTCCTCGATATCGAGCCCATGTCTTCGCTTAGAGAGGAGGAAATAAAACAGAAATATGTCCGGGGCCAACCTTGGTCGAGCCAGACGAGGTCAAGGAGGAGCATTACTTCCATGAGAAAGCTGTGTCCGTTGAGTATTCAGAACTATTTCAGTTATACAATCAAGACGCACTCGCCAAATCTATCGTCAGTTGCTATTGCCTATAAGTGATTTCTTTCTGTAATTTAAGTCTCAAGCTAGCTGTAGTGATCATTTTGATCAATCATTACATGTAATTATCCTCACTATATTCTTTTCTGTGGTATTATGCAGGATGAAGATGTATGAAATGAAAAAATCTGGACGCTATGGCATTGGGTTCATTGACCCAAATACCATTAATGAGTACACATGGAATATTCCAAGTTGTCGAGCAAGTTTAGAGGAAAGCATGCTAGAGTTCTTCAAGCGCCTCAATACCAATGAAGATATACTACTTCCTTACAACTTCCTGTGAGTCACGCTGTCTTGTACTACAAATTCTGTTTTTGCTTACTAGCTTGCTAGATGTTAGTAATTAAGTGTATATGGTTTAGGGTAGTTGATTAGTGTTATGCACATGTCCGCTTAATTAAGACATGCAAACGTGTGCGCATGCAGTTTTCACTGGATCTTGTTAGACATTAAAGTTGACAAAGGAAAAGTTGAAGTACTGGACTCACTACTTAAAAAAGAAAGTGACTACACCATCTTGTTTGGGATAGTCAACAGGTAATTTCAATCATTATTAACTATATCTCGGCCTATTTAGTTCGTCATTTTCCTGATATGAACTATTTAATAATCCCTTTATTAATTTTCTTTGCCGGCGGGCAGGGCTTGGGCAAAGTTCATCAAGGTGACTCCAGGCAAATGGGCAAAAAAGCTGTTTTGGTATCGACCCAAGGTAAGTAATTAGGTAGTACTATAGCTAGCTAGGTACCATCTCTTTAATTCTTGTTTCAATACCATTAATTAATTATATCATGCTTGATTAATCATTATCTGATTCAATTTCATTCTCGTGTGCATACTACGTTTGCGAGAACATTCGCATGATGGCGTCCGAAAGGAGCAGATCTGATAGACAGCAATGGGTACGTTTCACAAAACACTATTCACAATTTTTACATGATTATCGATATTGATCTCCTTCTTAACAGTTCCATGACGTGCGGGAGAAGCTCCTACCAACGGAGCGCATACGAGCACTTCAAGAGGAAATAGCGGGATTTTTGCTCGACCAGGTCATAGATCCCAAAGGAGAATACTATTACCCGCTACCGCCCCCATGAACCACTTGTCATCGTGCTCCGAAGGCACCAAGGCAACATGTAGGAGAAATTGTATATATATATATACATGTGTATGTGTGAATAATTAATGGTGGTGGTTGTGAGACATTCGATGATATATATATTTATATATATATGCGGTTCTACGAGAAAATCTATTTATATATGTGCATAACGTGTACAATATGTAGTATCGTAAAATACCAGCAAACAAAAAAGAATTAAATGGAAAACACAAAATTAATGGAAAAATAAAAAATAAAACCAAAACCCCCCAAACATTTAGTACCTGTTGGTGTTACCAACCGGTACTAATGGTCTACCAGCACCCGGGCCTGGCTCGTGCCACGTGGTGGCACTTTAGCGCCGGTTCGTGCCGAACCGGTAGTAAAGGGGGGGGGGCTTTAGTCTCCATTCTTTAGTGCCGGTTTAGAACCGGCACTAAAGGCCCTTACGAACCGGCGCTAAAGCCCGGTTCTGCACTAGTGGGTCTTAGGGCCATGGCTGCGCGGTGGATCTCGGCCCTTGCCGGCGGAAGGCTGAAATAAGGTTCTCCACGTCTAGCCCCCGTCCCGATGGTGTGTCTAGCACCATCGGTGGGCATCTGGAGGTGTGTCTCCGGCGGATCTTTCCTTGGTGAATTTGCTCATATTTGGTCGTAGTTCGTCTATGTTCATGTGTTTTCAAGTTGGATCCTTTCGATATATGCTACTCTTTATCGGCGGCGGTTATTGTTCTCCTGCGTTGGTCCTATGGGGCCTTAGCCCAATGACTTCTGGACTGTCTACTGCAACAAAGAAAATTCCGGCTCCGGCGAGGGAGTGGCAATGACGGCGGTGCGACATCGGCTCATTTCTGTGCTTATAGTCGTCGCTAGGTGGTCTACGGATCTGAATGGAATTTTTATTATTTCTGGTGTTCGTTCTACTAGTATGATTGAAGATGAATAGATTGAAAGTTTTCTGGCAAAAAAAACTTTGGCATCAAAAATTCATTTCAAATGGTGTTTGTTTAGATAAGAAAAAAAAACAACCTACATACGCAGGAGGTTGACAATAATGCATTTGCAAAACAAATGTCAAGCACACCAATACTACCTTCATTACGAAATACTTTAGATCAACTAAAACGACGACAAGTAATTTGAAACGGACGAAGTATTTAATCAAGAACTGTGTTCATAATGTTTCGGAAGAAAAAAAAGGTGTATTGTGTGGACTGTGGGGCATAAGACGATGGAAGACGTTAACAGAAAGTTGGGCAACCAGTTGAGCTATAGCTAAGCTCTCACGAGTCAGAATGCATGCACGTGACCCAAGTGTAAAGCGCGTCGTGACGAGTCCACAAAATCGTTGCGGCCCGAAAAGAGCAATTCTACACGGGCGCTCTCTCTTCGTGCTGAACATTTCGTGCTATATTATATTCATGCTAGTAGTACTTTCCCGAGAGCAACTAACAGAGCAAGCAGGGTACAGCACGAAAGGTATATGGACTTATGGGGGAATTAAACGTGCACCACCACCGCAAGAAATGCTTTTCTTGCCATGTACCCATACCCACATGAACATTTGCGCGTGGATGATACCGTGGTCGATCCAGTCATGCGCATAGCATGATTTTCGGGTACTGCCTTTTTCATGTTAGGCGTGTCCTCATATGTTGTTGGGAGCAGCAAGTAGTACATCTTGCACGTGACTCTGTGTTCAAGTCACGCCGTTTGTGTGATTTCGGGGTGTTTTCATTGGACACAAGTACTGCTCTAACCGTCCCACTGCACACACACAAAAAAACATTACATCCATTCAGGTAAGGTCGTACATATTTACAAAACAACTCTTTTTGTCTCTTCGGGGAACTTACAAAAAAACTCTTAACTTCATTGACAAAATATGGGCTATATGCCACATGCGAATCTAGTGGTATAATTTCTTGACATGTTTTGGGTCTACTAACCCTAACCGCTATGAGGGAGAGGGAAGAGCAGGAAATTTTGGTTTTATGGTGGAGTAACAGATTGGTGAGCGTGCCAATGCGGCGTTGAACTGAATTCCAGGTAGTTCAACAAATGTCTTTAAGCTAGGTTGGTGGTAACTGGTAAGTACCACGTCTAGGGTATAAGAGCATCTATAAAACCGGACCCCTCATATCGTCCTAGTACGTTCGGTCGGACGGTTCAGACACTGCCAGGTCATGATTTTGCCACCTAGCTGGACCCCTCAAACCGGACCTATACGGCCTAGCTGTTCGATAATGCCCATACGGAGCCCAACTGTGGGTTGGTACACACGCGGTCATCACGTCGGATACGACCCTTGCTAGCCCACCACGTCCCCACATATACACCAACCCAGACCAACCCCTAGCAATACATACTCTTCTCGCCCGCTCTGATTCCACTGCCCGTCTCCTCCCCTTCCTCCACCACGTCAGGCTCCTACAACAAATCCGGCTCCGTCGACGAGGACAGGATCTTGCACGAGGACTCTCGCAGCGAAGCCCCGGACGACGAAGAGCTCGCGTTCCGCATTGCCCTTCACTAGACACAGTTGGACTACGGCAGGAGCTCAAGCTCCGTGTCGTCCTCGGTGGTTCGGCGGCAAACTACGCGGTCGACCGTGCTGGCTCATCTCGTTCGCGCTCCACGATCATCCCCTTCAGGGTTTGCTCTTCCCAGCCAGCGATGGGTGCTCGTGCCCGCACTACCGATCCCACGTCGTTCGCACCTCCAGAATCGGAGCCATGGGCGGTCGCCACGCTCGGCAGAGGGTGATGGAGCCAAGATTATCCGGCCATTCTAGATGCCCTCATATTAGGAGGATGAGCTTCTACACGAAGTGCTTCCCCGATCCTTGACCTCGAGGGAGAAAGACACCTGTAGTCGCCACCGCAAAACTATTGCGGCTAGCCATCAAGGAGTCCGAGCGGGTCGCTCGGAAGAAGGTCGCCGACATGGTGAGAACCAAGCGCCTCGCCAAGGAGCTGGCCCGCGCCGCCAGGCGTCTCACAGGCATCCCCTCCTCGTCCTCATCCTCGTTCATTGGTGGCACCTCCATCGATGACGATAACCCCCTCCGGCCATGGACACCTATGCCGAGGACTGCCTTTGCCTCTGAAGACGCTAAGGGGAAGGGTCCGGCAAGGAGGCGGTGATACCTAATATCCCCTCTTAGTTTGCTATCGTCTTTTGTAATGTAGCTATGTTGAACTAGTTATGCCCGTTCCGATATGTGAATGCTATGTATATGCTGATCTGCGTTGTGTTATTCACATTGCGTGCATTGCATGGAATTGGGGGGTTGCATATGGGGGACACGGATTTGGACACCGGAAATTTGAGGGTGACCGGGCACTGTCCCTCCTTGAAACAAGCTTTTGCCCCACTTTATTATATATAAAGCAACAACACCAAACAATACAACAAGAAACGAAAGAAGGTTCGAGCGGGTCGCTCGAAAGAAGGTCGCCGACATGGTGAGAGCCAAGCGCCTCACCAACACAAAACGGATCGAAAGATACAACAAGAAACCTAGAGCTAGCATGCCTAGGACCGACCGACGATGACATAACTCTACGGCAACGCCCCCAGGAGGGTGATGGCGCAACGCGTCGCTGCTGCCGAGTCTGAGAACAGATAAGGGTTTTGACCCGGAGCCACGGAGCATGAACGAAACCCATGGCTACGCCTCCAAGAATAGAACGGCACCCACGGGCACCGTTGTGGCCGGCGCCAAGTGCAAAGCTTTCGCTCGGGAACCTAGCGTCGCCCCTAGACGTACAGGGTCCAATGTTGTGATGTGTGGTTGTAGATGCTCTAACATATCATAATATATGCGATGTGTAGCACGTCCGAGCAAGGAGCATAACAACATGTTCACTTCTTAGCAGCGCGTTGCTAAACTTTTCCACAGTATGTCAAAATGTTAATTTATTTTTCTCTCAAGTAATCAACATGTTAGTTCGAAAACCAGTCGGCCGCAGTCCCTCATCTTTTTTACCTACCAAAAAAAATCAACATGGTATATGTGTGTTCATTAAGAAGAGAATTGCAAGGTTACCTAAGAAAATCAAACAAAAACTAGCTACAAAGGGCAGTAATTAAGCCCCCACCGTCCATAGAAAACACCGGAAGGACCAACAAACGCAAAACCCACATCTGACGCATCGTGCCACATCACAGACCCATGACATACGTCAGCTAGGAAGCGTTTACAGTTACTTTGTCAATCTTTACCTTTGATGTCGTTTCGGTATCGCTCAAAGAAGAGGGTGTGCGTGTGTGTTCATAGGGTTGAGTGTATGTGTGTGCGCATGTGCGATTGTACTGTGTTATGCAAGATACAACTAACATGTTTTTTTAGTGGGACTAACATAGTTTATTAAGGAATATCATGGACATACTACCCTCATTTTTTTCCTCGAATGTTGCCACACTTGTGTTGACCAATTTATGTGGATAGCCAGGAATGAAGCGTGGCGAACTATTGGCTATGTATCCAACCACAAATGAAAGCGTGGCAGACTATCGACCATGGACCGAGCATGCTCGCCGGTCATGGGTCGAGACGAGGACCAACACTCGCCGGACTCAGTTTTTTATTTGTCTTTGAAACTTTCGCCGGAGTTAAGTTGAAGAGGGGAGTGACTCGCCGGCGCGGCGAAAGAGACCTACCTTTGGCCCGTCAGCCGTGGCCGTTGGCGTAATACGGTAATCCGCGATGGAATTGACGCGTGCGGGACCGGGCCCCTTCTCTCACTATCCACGACGGGCCCACCGTCAGAGACCACGCGCACCTGCCAGCGTGGCCCACGCCCACGCACAGCTAGCCAGAGTCGCACACCTTCCTCCGCTCCTTCCTCGGCTCCGCCTCCGACTCGCCAATGGTGGCTCATCCTCCTCCATCTATAAATACACCACGTCTCCCTCTGGAACGAACCTGCAACCACCGCAGAGCACGCCATCGAATCGAATCGAGCGAACCAAAGCCAAGAAGAGTTTCCTCGTTGCTAGCGCCGCCGAGCAGACGACGACGTCGGCGATGGGCAAGATCAAGATGCCGGCCCTGTTCCGCCGCCGCTCCTCCTCCAAGTCGCGGTCCGCCTCGCCGCCGCCGCCGCAGGACGAGCAGCAGGAGGGCACCCGGCCTGCGTCGGGCGCGGGGTCCCCGGCGCGGTCGGCGGAGGAGGAGATGGAGCGGGTGTTCCGCAAGTTCGACGCCAACGGCGACGGCCGGATCTCGCGGCCGGAGCTGGCCGCCCTCTTCGACAGCCTGGGCCACGCGGCCACGGAGGACGAGCTGACCCGCATGATGGCCGAGGCGGACGCGGACGGCGACGGCTTCATCAGCCTGGAGGAGTTCGCGGCGCTGAACGCCACCGCGCCCGGCGACGACGAGGAGGACCTGCGGCTGGCCTTCAAGGTGTTCGACGCGGACGGCAGCGGCGACATCTCGGCCGCCGAGCTGGCGCGCGTGCTCCACGGCCTCGGCGAGAAGGCCACGGTGCAGCAGTGCCGGCGCATGATCGAGGGCGTCGACAAGAACGGCGACGGGCTCATCTCCTTCGACGAGTTCAAGGTCATGATGGCCTCCGGCTTCACCGCCAAGATGGCCTGATCCATCCCCTCTTCTTGATTCAGCGATTTCGTCCGCGCCTTCCTCGCTCCTTCCCTCTCGCGTGCGGTGCGGATTAAGTGCGAATTAAGTGTACATAATTCAAGGATTAAAGGGCGGCCATTAGAGCGTGCGTGCGTTAGTAGATTCTTTGTTTCTTTGTCTTCTTGGTGGTGCCGAGTGCCGAGTAAGTAATAACTACTTAGAAATCTCTCGCGAATAATTGTCTCGCGATTATCTAAAGATCTGAGATACTACAATGGAATTGATGAGGTTGCCGGTTAATTGCCACATTGTTCTTGCCATCTCTGCTTTGAGTCTCAACTTCTTTTCACGCGTTTGTGAGCTGTGTGTGGTGACTTGTGCGGGCCAGATTATTAGATATTAGACGATTGGGATGTCTGGATCTGTGTTTCTGTTCAGAATCTGGATGTATGGTCGCCCATAACCTGGAAACTGCAGCGCCATCTTATTCCCCGCCCGTCGGTTCTGCTCGTCTTCTTGTTTGTTTTCGCAGTTGCGTCCAAGAGGGTTTTCGTCTTCCGTGCTCGGATTATTTAAGTACGATCTAGACTCCGGTAGTAGGGTCGGGACTTTTTTTGCCGCTGAAATATATACCGCGTACTACGTTTCTACTGCTTTCTTGCTGTTGTAGAAGTGGAGTCCTGTAAAGCCCAGTAGCTGAATTTGATGGGTGCACCAGTTGAAATTCAGATAGCGTGCATACCAATGCACCACTGCACTCGCATAGGCTATGCCTGAGGGTGGAAATTTCTACGGTGCCTTTGCAGGATGCCACTCCGATTTGGAATCCCTGTTCCTCGTGCCTCCAAACGGGCCCTGCACGCCAGGCCAAGCATAGTGGAGCACTAGAAAAACAGCACTTGCATTTTTTAACTGGGAGATTCCAGGACCTGAATCCTCCGAATAGTCTTCTCTGGCTGAACTAGTGGTGCTCGGTGTCGAAACATTCTTACCGATCTGGGAATTATATATATCTTTGAGATGAGTAGTGTTGGTATCAAGCTTGGAACGTGGCCTCGCAGCCACTGACAGTGGAGCGAGGCCGGGAATATTCTCGAGGAAACGGGCAGCTGCTGATAAAACGGTGGTAAACAATGCCGCAATGATTGATTGCAGCATCACAGCGGGGGGCCGGTGGTGGAACTTCTCTCCAAGTGCCTCATTCCTCGTAGTTTATCTGGGTAGTAGCAGAAGAATAAGCTGCGAGATTTGGTCTCGCGCTTCACAGTTTTTATTCTAATCCGCAGCCTGCTGCAAGTGGATTATAAGCATATAGGCAGGAAGAAAAAACGTACCACTAAGACAAGATGCATTGCGCTGAGATGCGTGCTGCTTGCACTGGGCCTTGTACCCGGCCCGGCCCGGCTCTCCAGGTGCATCTGCTTGGCCCCGCTCCGCTCGTCTCGTCTCACTCATCCATGTGCTCTGCTTGCACCGCCGTGGGCAGCATCATCAGGTGGAGCGGAGTGTGCCAGCACCTTGGGAGCGGGGAGGGAGGATGAGCGGCTTCGGCTTCGCGAGCGTGTTCCAGGTCTCGCTGCTACCTGCTGATTTTTTTCTTTTTGGTTACCTGCTGAATTTTGGTGCCTGGTGTCTGGAGTCTGAAGGAATCTCTTGTAAACAATGACCACAAGCACAGGCCTTATTTTTAGGAGAAAATGAATCCACGTCAGTGTTAAACACGCGATGAAAGCTAAGTACCGACAGCCAGCAGAGAAAGTTATGGCATCGATTACAAAAGGCTCTGAAAACAACACACAATACATCATCAGCTAGCAAGCAGAAGCCTAATTTCTTCAGATTGGCTGCTGTTGGTTGGTTTCTGACACGAGGTTTAGCCTATGATTCTCGGTTTGGTTTAATCTACAATGTGAATGCTGTTATTCCGCTATCTGAAACGACAGACGAGTAAACCGATATATTATTGACTACCGAGGGTTCAGACATCACTCTCGGCCACCGCCGTATAAGTGTCTGGCGAACAGAGAAACATGCTCCTACGTATAGCGATTTTTTTTATGTAATTGTCCATCTAGAATGCCTGAAACTGTAGGTCTCCTGTAATTATATCTGCTGATGCCGACCATATTTCACATTACAGAAGATGATCTTGTTCGCTGTCATGCTTTGAGGAAAAACTTCAACCTCATGCTCTTATATTAGTTTATGGAGGGAGTACAAGGCAACGCGCTGCAGCTGTTTTCAGTGCTCTCTCGTTTCGTGCCCACAAAATCAGATTACTTCGGAGCTTGACGGTCGAGAAGAAAACTCTGTTGGGGTATTTCAACTCCCAAGTGCAAAATCTCTCTTGACCAACTATCACAAAAGACTATGAACTGACATATAGGCTTACATATAAAGCTAATTCAATCTGGTATGCTGACTGATTATTAATCTTTCAGAAGAATTTGCAATGAGGCATGAGCCACCTCTCATCTTTCCTATAGTATTTTAGCGGTGCAAGCATTCTTGGTAGATGTAACGCGTCTGACTGTTTACTGATTTGGTTACAGCATTTTGTTGGGTAGCTACAGCAGGATTAACCACAAAACCTGTTGTGGCTTTACTTTGGTCTTTTGCAGGTTTTATGGCCAAAAAAAGCTATACATGCAGATGCAGTCAGACTTTATAACTTTGCCTATTGGTATCTTTATGAATGTTTAAATTTGACACATCAAAATGTTTTGGGATAAAGATATCTGAAAAGACACTTTTCATAATAATACATGTTTAATTTGTTCGATGAATATCATACCGTCTAATCATTGTTGATATTTTTGTTTTGAGATCTCTTATCTCTGTCTAAAATATCACTCAGTTTATGACTAGGGCTTAACTAGAGATAATTTAGCTAAACTAGAGATAAAGATATTGATGTCTTCTTATGGATGATCTTCAATAATAAGGGCTTAACTAGAGGTAATTTAGCTAAACGGCGCCATGTGGCTGATCCATCTTGTGTTTTCTGTGGTGAACTTGAAAACATTCAACATTTATTTTTTGATTGCATTATTGCTGCTCAAACTTGGAAAATAATTGCTGAGACGCTTGATATCCCTGTACCTTGCTGCTTTGATGATTTGTCTGTTTTTTGGAAAAGGGGAAAAATGCTATTGTTATTAACATGCTCACCGCTGCTGCCTTGTGGGGCTTACGGTTGCTTTGAAATGAATTTGTATTTCAGAGCCGATCTTGGCGAAACATGAAGTGTGTCTTGCGAATGGTGGGAGCTCTGGTGGGATAGTGGAAAGTGCTCTGCGCCGATGCTCAAGCTACACTGATCCTCGAATGTCTGCGTCTGCTTGATTACCATCGAGGAGAGTTACTTAGGATAGCTTGGGTTTGATCCTTTTGCTAGGTGGTTCTTGACTTTGTTGCTCTCTCTGAACCTCAGTAGTGATCCTTTTGATGCATATGCCCATGGAGGTTCTTGACTTTGCTGCTCTCTCTGAACCTGGATACGATCTTCCTATATTTTGAACCGACGCTTTTACTACTCCCGCACAACACAAAGTATTGTTGTCCTGTAAGTCATGAAACTTGCCACCTTTCCTGATGAAATAGACTAATACTACATCGGCAGATGTAAAATTGGATGAACTTGTCCCTGGTATAACAGTCCCAGACGAACTTGATAGGAATACAAGAAGACGTATTCAGAGTTCAGTCATGCACAACAGTCTCTGCGGCCTCTGCCTATGCGACACAATTCTTTGGTACTTTCTGCTCTTCCATGAAGCACTCGGCATGGGAGGCTTGGGCACCACTAAAAGTCAAGTTCTTTGCTTGGTTGGTCATTCAAGATAGGATATGAACCGCCGATAGATTGGCTAGACATTGTTGGCCAAATTGCGGCCTTTGTCCCCCTTTGCAAACGGGTACAAGAATCCGGAGTGCACCTCTTCTCCAACTGTCGCTTTATCATCTGTCTTTGGGACCTAGCGAACGAGTGGCTTCATCTTGACAGCATTGACACCTCCGTTTGGCATCTCAAGAGCTCCATCAAGGATTGGTGGACAAATCGTTCCGACATCAACACCGCCAATGGCAAGGCCATGGCATCCCTCACATTGCTCATCAGTTGGCTCAGACGGAACGAGAGAAATGCTCGGATTGTCCAATCTTGCTCACTAACATCAAAGGAGAGGTCCACCTTGCTGGAATTTTGTCTATTTTGGGCCAAGCCCAATAGCAGTTTCAGAAATTCCTAATAAATCCTAGAGGCCCACGCAGCCCA
Organism: Triticum aestivum; assembly: GCF_018294505.1. Taxonomy (NCBI): domain Eukaryota; kingdom Viridiplantae; phylum Streptophyta; class Magnoliopsida; order Poales; family Poaceae; genus Triticum; species Triticum aestivum. The sequence continues at coordinate 584,167,070 of NC_057802.1, read as the reverse complement.
TTCTTGCAAGGCAAGAGGTGGAACTAAAGTTTAGTCCGACATTGCTATTTTAGAGGGAGTTGGACCTCTTTATAAGGGAGGTTCTTTCCCCACATGTATGAGAATGAGAACAAGAGGGACATCCACGCGCGCTCCTCCTCCGCCGCCCCCCTCGCCGCGGGTTGCGGGAATGTGCCGAGCCGATGTCTAAATTTCGTTTCGTCTCCCTCGTTCCCTTCAGCTCCCGGCGCAGCCTCTCGCCTCCTTCTCTTGCGCCTATAAAAGGGAGGTCGCTCCTCTCAGAGAGACGCACCAGAACTATGTACAGGAGAAGGGTGATAAGGTTTTTGGGGAGCGCTCTGCACGACTACTGACTCCTTCGTCACGGACGCCCCGGACTCCGATGACTACTTTCCTGACGACGACTTCTTCCCAAACATCGACAACCTCCTCGACGACATGGCTGGCGAGGATGTCGACCCCAAGTCCAGTGCTTCTGCTGCTGCTGTCCCGTATGTGTTCTTGCTCTTTCTGTTAGAGGCCCTGCCACAGTTCCTTGTTCTAGTGTTTGCCCTAAATATGTTAGCTTCTACTTCATATATGCAACTTGCTATACTGTCTGCTCTAGATATGTTTGGTTACAGTTCATATATGAAGATGCTATTTACCTTCTCTTTGTCAGATCGCATGACTTGTTTTATCACTGCTATATTAGTCATGCTTTATCTACTATTTTTATTAATAAAATCATTGTGTAAATTGCTCATATTTTCAACACACCTTTGGGTGGCCCAGGGTACAAAAAATTTGGGGACCATTATGCTGGGAGAGAATCTTATTGTAACTTCGGGCTTGTAACACACACTCTATTCTTCTCTTAATTAATATATGAGGCAAATCTATTAAAGAAAAGCAACACAACAGTCTCTATGGAGCTGTTTGTCATGCGCTTTGCCTCCCTGAATAGATGCCAGTACAAATTCTTCGGTTGTAAGTTTCGAACGCGCCATGAACGCTAGCCGAGCATAGTGGAGCATAGTCAAATACGGGAGAAGCATGCAGCACTTGCACTTGTTTAAAGCGAGAATCCAGAACCTGAATCTTTCTGCCCAGTGACCAACATACTCGATCGGATTATATTCTTCAGTGTCAAGACATTCTTACTGATCGTATCGTAGAGCGTAATTCTTCAGAGTTTAGTATACTATAGTAATGGTGTAAGCAGCGACGGAACATGGCCTAGCAAGTGATGAGGAAAGCAGGGATTATTCCCTTGGTAATGGACAGATAATATTGTTGTAGTGGTTGCAGCATCCTGCTGGCCGGTGGTGGAACTGCGCTCTCCGTTAGCAGAATACTCGGAAAGCAAGAAGATTTGGTTCCGCCTCAGTGTGATCTACTTCCTCTATAGTCTATACCAAAATGTAGGGAGCCGCTGGACGTCAATCGACTGGATATAATATTTGAGTCAGTCACTTTTTGCATGTTTATGATTCTTTGGGCCGTGGCCATTGGCTGAGTAACGCCGCAGCCGTAAGAGCTAATGCATGCAACCGACCATTCTCCCGCATGTTGTCGCGTCAATGCCTAAGCAACTTAATTGCTGTTTACAGATGCATGCATAGACGGAAGACAACTTCATATATATACTCCACATCGATGTATATATGTACGTACGCATATGTATGTAAACAAAAAAAGCAAATAAAAATTTGTGTCATTGATATTACCCTTAAAGAAGAAAGAAGAAAGAAAATAATAAAATAACTAACAAAATTTGCACATAAATTGTGTTTTTTTATAACACGCAAAAATAAGCATATAATAGTGGTATCTTCGCAGAAAAGGAAAATTCCTAACAAGGAATGAATTAGTTGCAACGGTATTACCATTAAAGAATAAAAGGAAATGAAATAAAACCAATTCAAAATAACAAACTTTTCTAAGAATAAAGAAAAAAAAATAGTGCAATTTTACACATATATTGCATAGTACTTGCATATATACTTACACACGAAAAAAAATCAAAAGATAAGTTGTCTAAGAAATAATGAATTATCGGCATTAGTATTCCCTTTTAAGAAGAAGAAAATAAAAAATGACAAAATTTGCATGCAGTTTATACATAAATTGCTTTTTTTATAATGTGCAAGAATAAGCATATAATATTGGAATGATATCGGTATTACCTCTAAAGAAAGAAAATGAAATAAAATAAAAAGAAAAACAAAATCGGAATAATGAAGTCTTCTATGGAAGAATGAAACCCTTTAAGAAGAAAGAAAATGAAAAAACAAACAAAATCGAAATAATAAAGTTTTCTAGGCAATAATGAACCCCTTTAAGAAAAAAGAAAAAGATAAAAAAATCCATACAAGTTTGCACTGAAATTGCACTTTTACTAACATGCAAACAACGAACATATAATATTGCAATTTCGCACTCTACTATAATTTACACACATGTTGTATAGTACTTGCATGTATACTTATTTAAACACACAAAAATATAACATGTTCTAAAAAAGAATGAAGTAGTGGCATTGGTACCACCCTTTAAGAAGAAAGGAATGAAAAAAATCATGATAAAATTTGCACATAATTTACACATAAATTGCACTTTTTATAGCTATGCAAGAACTAACATATACTAGTAGAATTTACATAAAAAAATAAGTTTCAAAGAAGGAATGAATTAGTGTTAGTAGTATTACCCTTAAATAAGAGAGAAAGTGAAATAAAAACTAAAAATTAAAAATTCATCAAGATTAGTACAAAAATTGCACTTTTTACAATATGTAAAAAGAAACATATAGTAGTGAAATTTCCATACTCTAATATAATGTATACATGTAGTACTCGTGTGTATATATTTACACACACTCAACATCCAAAAATACGCATACAGAAAAATGAAAATTCAACAAAAAACAAAAAAAAAAGTTAAAACCCACCAAAAAAACCAATAAGAAAGAAAAAAGGAAAAGGAAAAACACATAGAAACAGAAAACTAGAATAACAAATAAAGCAAAAATACCCACAAAAGAAAGAATGAATATGTGGCATTGGTAATACCATTGAAGAACAAAAAAAATGGGAACCATAATCTAAAAAAACACTGGAAAAAATTGCACGAAGTATACATAAAAATTGCGATGTTTAAAAATATGCAAGAATAAGCATATAAAAGTGGAACTTTTGCAAAAACAAAATCTAGAACAAATGAATAGTGGCATTGGTATTAACCTTAAAGAATGAAGTACAGATAAAAAATATCAAAATAATGATTTTTTCTAAAAAGGAATGAAATAGTGGTGTTGGCATTTCCTTTAAGAAGAGAGAAATTATTAAAAAAAAAAATCTGCGCACAACTTTGCACCGAAATTGCATTTTACCATAATATGCAAAAATAATCATATAATCATGAAATTTTGGCACATTTTAATTGGTACTTGTATGCATATAATTACACGCAGCCAAAAACCAACAAAAACAAAAAATAACTAATAAAGAAAAGGAAAAAGGGAAAAAGAAAAACACAACCCAGAAGAACAAAAACGAGCCCAAGAAGCAATTCGACCCAAAATAGGGGTCAATCGATTCCGCACAGCCCAACCCAACAACATAACTAAACTGAAAAAAATAAATGAAAACAACACTAATCTCAATGCGCATCTAACGAACAGAAAATCAGCTGACCATAAAATGAAAAGTCAGCTGACTAAAAAGTAGCTAAAGTGCAAAATGTAAGACATTTTTTCGCTTGCATAGGCGATAAAAATCGTCTTGCATTTTATACCTGCTTAAATGTGTGTTTATTTACACGAGAACTCTTCAAATCACCTGACTAAAAGCCAAACTGCGTTCATCTCTTTCGGGCGTCACGTGCCCCCGTGGGGAAGCACATCGCCTTTCCTCTTCCTTCTTACCTCTTCTCCCCCAGTGGAGCATGGATCTCACCGGCGTGAAGCTTCCCCTCCCCTCCAGCTATCCCTCTCCTCTCCCAGCACACCCTTTGCAGCAAGCCTCTGTCATTCACCACCCCGGTCTTGTAGCATCGACCGCCATGAACTGTTTGCAGGTGGCTTCCTTGATCTCTCCTCCTCTAATCCAGACCGGGGACGGGGCACAAGATCTGGTCTTCACTACCCCCAAATATACCTGGAGCTCTTCAAGCTTGTCCCCCTCTCCCCTCCTCCTCTTGACGCCCTTCATTTATGCCGCGAGCTCTCCACCCACCGTCAATGTTGCGAGCTCCGCAACTTCTTCAGTGCTTTTTGCAACAAGGATCCTGTTGCAACAAGGGTTTTCTGTTACAATTAGGGTCTACAACGGGGGGCTACGTGTTATTTGTAACCTGATGTAGTACTACCAAGTGGCCAAGTTCTGCAAGTTGCTTTCTTCTTTGGGAAAAAAGAAACTGCATTATCACATCAAGATGCGTGCCGTATGGGTTGGTTGGATGGATGGATGGATGGAACGGGACGCCCTCCCACGTGTCCTTGCCTCTCCCCTCTCTTTCATGGCTCGCACACCGCAGCGGAGTGGTGGAGTGTACCAACTGGGCTGGGGAGGGGAAGGCAAGCAGAGGGGATGAGCGGCGGCGGCGTCGGTGCCGGCGGCGGGGTCCTGGGCGCCGGCTCCTCGTACCAGAGGTTCGTCCGCACCGCGCTGGAGCAGACCCGCCACCGCACCGCCCTCACGCCACACCCCTCGCAGGTTGGTTCCTGCTACTACTGCTTCCCTTGCTCGCCTTGCTGAGCTCCCTGTTCCTCTTTCCTTGCGACCTTGCAACTTTGCAAGTCCAAGCTCGGGACACGCTGCGCCGGCGAGCATGCTCTGTCTGCTCGAGGTGACTAGCAAAGCTGTAACTGCATATTGGTGCCCATGCTAGCACAGCCCGTTAGGCAGGTGTCCACGAATTCAGATGCGCCCGCTAATTGAAAATTCAGTCTAAAACAGAGAAGCAGAATCACTGCTGTTGTGCTGTCGCGCTAGTACCAGCTGAATTTCGGTTCTTGGTCTTTGTCTGACGCCCTGGGGTGGACTCTGAACGAATCCTGTAAACAACGACCCCAACCACGAGCCTCATTTCTTCAGATACATAATTGTTGACTACTTAAGGCCTTGAGGGTCAGTCTAGAGTCTGGTATAGGCATTTTTTTAATGCAATTGCCCATCTAGAACATCTTAAAGTGTAGGTCTCCTGTAACAATGTCAGCTGACGCCAGTCATATTTCTCATTACAGAAGATGACTTTGTCCTGTGTCATGCTTCCAGGAAAAGTTCAGGCTCATACGAGCCAACGACGATGCTGCTGTTTTGGATGCTCTCTCATTCACCGCCCCCAAGATCAGACTGCTTCGCAGCTTGACAGTTGAGAAGAAAAACTCGGTCCAGGTACTTCATCTCCAAGTCCAAAGTTCCCTTGACCAAAACCCTCCAACAACTATCCTGAAAGGCTATGAACTGAAAGATAGGTTTACATCTGAAGTTGATTATATCTGAATATTACAGCTGCAGTTTGTTCTATCTGATTATATCTGAAGTTCCATAATATTACAGGTTTTATTTGTTCTATGAATATCGTACAGTCGAACCAGTGGTGATATTTTCCTTTTAAAATCTCTTATCTTTGTCTAAAACATCATTCAGTTTATGACTGAAGGAACAAGGGAGTGTCCTGGAGGATTTTATTTATCAAGGCATATGATCCACAAAGCTATACTTATAATGCATATGCCCATGCAGGTTCTAGACTTTGCTGCTTTCTCTGAACCTGAATACGATCTTCCAATATTTTGCGCCAACGCTTTTACTACTCCTGCACAGAGTATTGTTGTCTTGTAAGTGTCATGATATGTAATGTCATTCAAGACTTAATTACTGTGCTTAAACTAGAATATGAATAATGGCCTGAATGAACTATTTGAATTTCTTGCAGGGACCTCAATCCGCTATACGATATCACTGAAGACAGGGATTACAAAGATAAATACTACAGGAATTTGATGCCTCTTATACAGAAGTATAGTGAGGTACTTGGATCTTATCCTTCACCCAGATGTATTACCCCAGTCTTCTTCTATTAGCTTTATACACAGAGTGTTATCTTTATTTAGAGAAAATGCAGCTTCTGCCATGGGGTGGCAAGATTACGAGCGAATCTCTGAGATTCTTCTCTCCAATCGTGATCTGGACTATATTTGAGCCCACTGAACGCAACCATCATGTTCTGTATTCAGCTTTGATGGATTACTATAAGGTATTCACGATTGCTCTGTTAAATTTTTAAACTGTTGTGCCAAACATGCAATTCCAAGTATCATGCTCTTTGTTTTCTCATGTTTCTGACGACGCAGGCTTGGCTTCAGTTAACGGATCAAGCGGCTGAAGAAAATGACAAAACAAAAGTTGTTCGTAACAGAGAAGCGCAACATAGATATCTCACATGGAGGGCTGAAAAGGTTTGTATTTTTCAAAAACCATGCACAGAAAGTTATATTGATTGACTAGTGATTTATCATTACACTGTTACCTGCGCCAAATTAGGACTGCTCATTAGATATTATCATTTGTAAAACCAGCTGCTACAGAGCATCTTCCACTAACTTCGTGCCTTGTCTATGGGCAGGATCCTGGGTTTCCACTTCTGAAGAAGTTGATTGGTGAAAGCTATGCCAAGGTTTCTCTTCTGCCAACATTCACTATATTTACACACACCCAATTCATGTTATTTGCAGAGTTACTTGTTGCTTTGATATTCAGGATTTGGTGACTGAGTTCCTGTTCGAAGGAGTGCATTCTCTTGGAAGTAAATCTTTCCTGGACTATTTCCCCGAGTACGCGCGTGACGACGGAACAGTAAACAAGAAGAGGAGTATGATTGGGAAATCTTTCGAAGCTAGGCCTTGGGATGCTACCGGAGAATTCATTGGTGGCAAGGATGCAGAATGAGATCTTTAGCTGTAGGATCTGCACGAGCAATCCTTCGGGTTTTCCTGAATTCGCCTTGGGATGCTACCAGAGAATTCATTGGTGGTGAGGATGCATGATGAGATCTTTTGCAGTAGGATCCACATGGGCATTCTTAGGGTTTTGCTGAGCTCCTAGCGACAATCATTTTCGTGACCCTCTTGCTTCTCAGGTTTCATTTTAACATTCTTCGTTACACGCTGTCCGGGCTACTTTGTATCTTTGTAATTTCATCTGAATGGTCTGTGTAGCTTAAAAAAACTTGTGTAATATTGGATTGGGTGCAATATCAATAGTAACTTAGACTGATATTATATATATCCGTCACCTAGTTGTGAGAAAATACAGATGCAACATAGGGTAGAAACCAGCAGCCGTCGTGTATAAACAGGCAAAGATGAATAATTTACATGATTTTTTGGAACGAAGACGCTAGAAGCGTCCAGCTTTAAATTAATAAAGCCCCAAGGCATCAAGGTCAAAAAGTTACAAACTGACATGAGCGAAAAGATAACAGCAGTTCCACACGACCAGCTACCACCAAAATAAAGGTTCTGCACGCAGGCACAAATATTACATCCAAACTAAACAAACCAGCGCTGCTAGTCCTAGCCAACAGTACATAAGTACTTAATACTCCACAAGCATCACCCGAGCGGCGGGTCTTGTCTTGCCACAGCCTTGATCGTCTTGATGCGCGTCATGGCCTCCGACATGCGATCAGCATCGCACTCCTTCTCCAACGGTGTCCACGTCTGTAAAAATAAATGGCATTTGAAGATCACATCAACGGAATGGTTAGGGAATTTCTTCTCAATCGCAATTTTATTCCATGTCGTCCAAGGAGCCCACAACAATGCCCCTACGCATCGCCAAGCGATTCTACCGCTAGTCCTTTTCAGGGTTTTGAGGATGGTGATCAGATCAGCGCCCGAGGCTGGGTTCCAGTTCGAGTGGAATGCTTCCCTTACCGCACTCCACGCGAACTTGGCCAGGTGACATCTAAAAAAGACGTGGTTAGCATCTTCACCGAGGCCGCACACAGTGCAAGAGCCATCAGCCGGGCCGTTGTGCTTGGCCACATTATCCGAAGTAGGCAGCCTATTCCTAAACATTTGCCACATGAAGATTTTAATCTTCAAGGGCAGGCCTGCCTTCCATAGCCCCCTTGCTATGTCTAGTGTTGTCCCTTCGGTTAGTTTGTTGTAAAGGGATTTTTCACCGTAAAGTTTTTGGAGGCGGTCAAGCTCCACTCTACCGAATCAGCGTCCGTGCCTAATCGATAGCCGCCAGCCATCCCATGACTCTCGTTCGGCGTTGGTGAGTGCCCGCAAAAAGTGTATCGCAGGGGGGTTGGCACTCAGTGCGTCCCCAACTAGGATGTTGATGTTAGTGGCGATCCGGAATAAGTTGGGGTGGCTTTGCCAGAGGGGGCGGTACCCAGCCAACAATCAAGCCAAAACCGAGTGTGTTGGCCATTGTTGATCTGGAACTTGGCCCCAATTGCAAAAGCAGGGCGGACCACTTGGATCCCTTTCCAAAACGCGGAGCCGTTTGGCGAGGCCGTGAAGGGATTTCCATTAGGGAAGTATTTCGCTTTTAGCAGCTGTGCCCAGAGACCCGTCTCGTTTTGGGTAAGCCGCCACCACCATTTGGAAAGGAGGGCGACATTCATGAGTTTCGAGTTTAGGATCCCCAATCCTCCAAAAAAAATTGGCCTACACACGGCCGCCCATTTAACTAGGTGGTATTTGCGTTTGATGCCGGTTCCTTCCCAAAAGAACCGGGATCTTGGGGTGTCTAACCTAGCGTGCACGCCATCAGCTAGTAAGAACATCCCCATTGTAAATAAGGGAAGGGATGACAGACTCGAGTTAGTCAGAATGAGCCGAGCAGCGGAGGACATAAAGCGCCCACGCCACGGGCTAACCCTATTGGCCACTTTCCCATATAGAGGCTCCCACTCAAGAATCGAGAATTTACGGTGAGAAATTGGAAGCCCGAGGTACTTAATTGGAAAGCTCCCTAGCTTACAATTAAGTAGATTTGCTAATCGCACGCTTTGTTGGTCGTCCATCCCCATGGTAATGACCTCACTATTAAGGAAATTTATTTTGAGACCGGACAGGATCTCAAAGGCGAGTAGCAAGAGCTTAACCGACGAAATACTATGGTCGTCAGGCTCGAACATCAGCAAGGTATCGTCAGCGTATTGAAGGTGTGACACTCCTCCTGGGATTAGGTGTGAAACAAGCCCCTTGATATGTCCGGCCTCCCTGGCCTTGTACAACATAGCTGACAAGGCGTCTGCCACGAAGTTAAAGACAAGCGGGGAAATGGGATCGCCCTGTCTTAACCCTTTCCTATTACGGAAAAACTTCCCCATTTCTCCGTTGACTATAACCACAATATTGCCGCACGAGATCAGATGCCTGATCCGGTGAACGAATCCGGCCTCAAAACCCTTTTTGAGGAGAACCTCCCGCACAAACTCTCAGTTTACGCGGTCATAGGCTTTTTCAAAATCAAGCTTAAGGATAACACCCTGCCCTCGGGTACGTTTCAGCTCATGAATAATCTCCGTGAGAGAAATTGGCCCTTCAAGGATGTTTCTACCTTTAAGGAAGGTGGTTTGGCTCTTATGTATGACCCGCTGGGCTACCGGCGCTAACCTAGAGGCGTAAGCTTTGGCGCAGAGCTTAAAAGGCACATTAATGAGCATGATCGGGCGGAACAGTTTGATCGCGTCCGCCCCTTTAACCTTGGGGATCAGACAAATCGCGCCATAATTGAGGCGAGCAAGGTCTACCGTGCCTAGGGCAAAACCGTTGACAATAGCATGGAAAAGGTCCCTAAGGAGCGGCCAGAACTTTTTGAAGAACTCGACCGGCCAGCCATCCGGGCCCGGTGCCGTATCGTTCTTCATACCAGCCAGAGCCATGTCGATTTCCTGAGGCGTAAAAGACACCATAAGGGCATCATTTTCCTGCTGAGACACACGCTCCGCCGGTCCCCATAAGTCTTCCCTAAGACTTAGACCTTTTGCTTCGGCTGTTCCCAACAGCTCAATGAAGAAATCGTAAATGTGCTTAACGATCTCGCTTTGGGCACCAAAATCCCGCTCTCCGACTGGAGTCTCAGGATGGTACTCTTGCGTTTACGCCCATTGGCGTACGCATGAAAGTAGCCTGTATTGGCGTCGCCTTTCGTGACCCACTTGACGCCGCCCCTACGACGCTAGTACTCCTCCTCTGCCCTGAGAATAGCCAAGACCTAGTTTTCCAGGGAGTATCTATACTCCCATTCATCACCAGAAAATGGTCTAACATCGGCCTGCTCATCTAGTCGCGCTATTACTTCCACGATTCGTTCCCTTTCCTGTTTGGACTCGCTGCCATGGTTGGCCCCCCATCCCCGAAGGAAAGCCCGAAGGGATGCTGCCGCGGCGGACCAGAACTCTACCGGTCCTCGTTGGCACCCTAACTGGCTACCGAACAAGGCCCAGCGGTTTGTGACCAGCTGGCAAAACCCCTCATACTCGAACCAGGTAGTCTCGAAGAAGAAACTCGACTACGGCGCACTGAAGATAGAATTAAAGGGACATGATCTGAGCCAATACGCGTCTCAGCCACTAAGGTACATAAAGGAAACAACGCCTACCAGTCGCTAGAATAGAATACGCGATCAAGAACACAACGAATAGGCACACGTTGTTTGTTAGTCCAAATAAATCTTGCACCCGTACGCGCAATCTCTCTGAGGGCGGCTGCCGCTATAGCGTTGTTGAAAAGGGATACCCTAGCCCAGTCAATGTTGCCATTGTTCTTGTCCGCCCCCGAACGGATCAAGTTAAAATCCCCGCCTACAACTACGGGCAGGTTAGCCGCTCGTTTGGCCCCAACCAGGGTTGTGATTTCTCCCAAGAAATCCGCTGACCTCGCGTGGTCAGCCGGCCCGTACACACTTACAATCACCCAAGTAGCCTCAGACACTCGGCGACGAACAGTTGCAGCAACACAAAACACACCAGCCTCCCACAAAATTACATCACAGATATCTTTATTACAACCCATCAATTGGCCGCCCGAGAGCCCCAACGTATCTATAATTTATGAAGTATTCATGCTATTATATTATCCATCTTGGATGTTTTATGGGCTTTACTATGCACTTTTATATTACTTTTGGGACTAACCTATTGCCCCAGAGCCCAGTGCCAGTTTCTGTTTTTTCCTTTGTTTCAGTGTTTCGCAGAAAAGGAATATCAAACGGAGTCCAAACGGAATGAAACCTTCGGAAAAGTTATTTTTGGAACGGAAGCAATCCAGGGGACTTGGAGTGCACGTCAGGGAATCAACGAGGAGGGCACGAGGCAGGGGGCGCGCCCTCCACCCTCATGGGCCCCTCGTGGCTCCCCTGACGTATTTCTTCCTCCTATATATACCAATATACCCTAAAACCTTCGGGGAACAGAAGAGATCGGGAGTTCCGCCGCCGCAAGCCTCTGTAGCCACCAAAAACCAATCGGGACCCTGTTCCGGCACCCTGCCGGAGGGGGGATCCCTCACCGGTGGCCATCTTCATCATCCCGGCGCTCTCCATGACGAGGAGGGAGTAGTTCACCCTCGGGGCTGAGGGTATGTACCAGTAGCTATGTGTTTGATCTCTCTCTCTCTCTCTCTCATGTTCTTGAGGTGATACGATCTTGATGTATCGCGAGCTTTGCTATTATACTTGGATCTTATGATGTTTCTCCCCCTCTACTCTCTTGTAATGGATTGAGTTTTCCCTTTGAAGTTATCTTATTGGATTGAGTCTTTAATGATTTGAGAACACTTGATGTATGTCTTGCGAGGGATAACCGTGGTGACAATGGGTTATTCTATTGATTCACTTGATGTATGTTTTGGTGATCAACTTGCGGGTTCCGCCCATGAACCTATGCATAGGGGTTGGCACACGTTTTCGCTTGACTCTCCGGTAGAAACTTTGGGGCACTCTTTGAGGTTCTATGTGTTGGTTGAATAGATGAATCTGAGATTGTGTGATGCATATCGTATAATAATACCCACGGATACTTGAGGTGACATTGGAGTATCTAGGTGACATTAGGGTTTTGGTTGATGTGTGTCTTAAGGTGTTATTTTACTACGAACTTTAGGGCTGTTTGTGACACTTATAGGAATAGCCCAATGGATTGATCGGAAAGAATAACTTTGAGGTGGTTTCGTACCCTACCATAATCTCTTCGTTTGTTCTCCGCTATTAGTGACTTTGGAGTGACTCTTTGTTGCATGTTGAGGGATATTTATATGATCCAATTATGTTATTATTGTTGAGAGAACTTGCACTAGTGAAAGTATGAACCCTAGGCCTTGTTTCAACGCATTGCAATACCGTTCACGCTCACTTTTATTATTAGTTACCTTGCTGTTTTTATATTTTCAGTTTACAAAAACCTATATCTACCATCCATATTGCACTTGTATCACCATCTCTTCGCCGAACTAGTGAACCTATACAATTTACCATTGTATTGGGTGTGTTGGGGACACAAGAGACTCTTTCTTATTTGGTTGCAGGGTTGTTTGAGAGAGACCATCTTTAACCTACGCCTCCCACGGATTGATAAACCTTAGGTCATCCACTTGAGGGAAATTTGCTACTGTCCTACAAACCTCTGCACTTGGAGGCCCAACAACGTCTACAAGAAGAAGGTTGTGTAGTAGACATCAAGCTCTTTTCTGGCGCCGTTGCCGGGGAGGCTAGGTAAGCGGCACTCACACCCCGTCAACTAAGCTCTTTTCTGGCGCCGTTGCCGGGGAGGTGAGTGCTTGAAGGTATATCTTTAGATCTTGCAATCGAATCTCTTTGTTTCTTGTTTTAGCACTAGTTTAGTTTATAAAAGAAAACTACCAAAAAATGGAATTGAGTTTGCCTCATACGCTTCATCTTTTTAATATCTTTCGTGAGTATGATGGAAAAGAAAATTGTGCCAAAGTGTTAGAAGAAGAATGCATTAAAATTTTTGGCACTAAATCTCTGAACGATGAGCATGATTGCAATGTTGTTAGTATGAACTCCTTGAATATCCATAGTACTAATGATGATTGCACTAGTTATGATGAAAATGTCTCCTATAAACATGTCAATTTTTGTGGAGTGCATTGGGTTTGCAAGTACACACCAAATAGGGAAGATAGATATTGCAAGAGGCATAAGCATTTAGAAACTAAATGGTTGCAAGAAAGGCTAGATGTTTGTGCTGAAAATTTAAATTTTCTTAGCTGTACTTGTGAACTTTGCAATGAATATGATCATTTCAGTACCCAATGCAAATTGTTTCATGATCGTATCGTGTCCAAAAATTGTGATGACTTGATTTCCCTTGCACATCATAATGAACTTAGTTTGCTCTTGGGTTATGAAGAAATGAAACGTATAACTAAGGTTATTCCAGAATTTGCCCTTGATAGAGTTCTTCATTTTGATCTAGAGGAAATTTATATGTATTGCGCGGTGAATTGCATTGAAAATCCTTATATTGCCAACTACATAAAGAAAAGAAAAGAAATAGAAGATGAAGAGAATACTAATGAAAGGGAAGAGACTTCCCAATATCCTCCTATTATTTCCTATGATGAATCAGGTAACGAGGAGGAGCCTTCTATTCAACCAATTTCATTAATAAGGAGCTCCAAAAAGAGGATTGAACCCACACTTGATGTGGTGAAGAAGAAGAAAAGAAAAAGGAGGAGAGGTAAAAAGATATCTCTCCCAAATAATGTTGCTCCTATTATTGTTGTGCCTCATGAAAATGAAGATGATGCACTTGATGATGATCTCGTTATGCCTTGTGGTTGTTGTGATGATTATGATTGGGAAGATAATGATACTTCTTATGATCTTGAAAATCTTTTTGGCACTTGCTTGGAATATGACAATTGCTATACTATTGGTGCTATCCATACTATTAATGATGACAGTGATTATGCTTATATGAAAAGGCCCAAGCTTGGGGATGCTATGTTTGAAGAAGATGATGTTTTTGAGAATATATTTGCTGCAATTAATGTTTGTCCCAAGCTTGGGGATGCTATGTCTAATGAAGATGATATTTTTAGCCTCTCAAGTTTCGATATGCAAATTTATAATGATGATAGCATGCCTCCTACTTATGATGATTATATTGATGAAAGTGGGTTTGGAAGAGTGTCAACTTTAGGAAGTAATGATCCCACTATTTTGGAGGATGTTGAATCTTATAATATTTATGAAAGTGGATTTGGAGAGGTCATGACTTTATTTACTGATGTATCCACTATTTCGGAAGAGGTTTCAATCCATTATGACGAGAACAAAGTTGCTACTTATGATGATTATTGTGATGAAACTTATGCTATAAAAAGTAGTGATGATTATATTTATAAAACTTGTCATGATTATGATTACCCTTTTTCTGAACATTACTCTTTTAATGTGGAAACAATTTATAGTATTCAAGTCTCTTATGATAGTCCCACTATTTCGAATGAGAAGAATTTTGCTTATGTGGAGAGTAGTAAAATTTCTATGCAAGTAGATCATGAAAAGAATGCTTTAGGTGCTGGTTATATGATTGAATTCATTCATGATGCTACTGAAAATTATTATGAGAGAGGATCATATGCTTCTACATATTGCAATAATATCAAGTTTCCTCTCTATGTGCTTAAAGTTTTGAAGTTATGCTTGTTTTGCCTTCCTATGCTAGTTGATTATTGTTCCCATAAATTGTTTGATCACAAAATCCCTATGCATAGGAAGTGGGTTAGACTTAAATGTGTTAGTCATATTCTTCATGATGTTCTCTTTATGTTTCAATTCTTATCTCTTATGTGAGCATCATTGAAATCATCATGCCTAGCTAGGGGCGTTAAACGTTAGCGCTTGTTGGGAGGCAACCCAATATTATTTTAGTTTCTTGATTTTTGGTTCTGTTTAGGAATAAATAATACATCTAGCTTCTGTTTAGATGTGGTTTTGTGTTTTTTTAGTGTTTGTGCCAAGTAGAACCTTTGGGAAGACTTGGGTGAAGTCTTTATGATCATGCTGTAAAAAACAGAAACTTTAGCGCTCACGAGATTAGCTCCAACTTTTTACTGGAGAGTGATATTTAGTTGATTCTTCTTTCAGATGATTACTAGACAAATTCCTCAGGTCCACCAATTTATTTTAGAATTTTTGGAGTTCCAGAAGTTTGCGTTAGTTACAGATTACTACAGACGGTTCTGTTTTTGACAGATTCTGTTTTTCGTGTGTTGTTTGCTTATTTTGATGAATCTATGAGTAGTATCGGAGGGTATGAACCATATAGAAGTTGGAATACAGTAGATTTAACACCAATTAAAATAAATAATGAGTTCATTACAGTATCTTGAAGTGGTGTTTTGTTTTCTTTCACTAACGGAGCTCACGAGATTTTCTGTTAAGTTTTGTGTTGTGAAGTTTTCAAGTTTTGGGTAAAGATTCGATGGACTATGGAATAAGGAGTGGCAAGAGCCTAAGATTGGGGATGCCCAAGGCACCCCAAGGTAATATTCAAGGACAACCAAGAGTCTAAGCTTGGGGATGCCCCGGATGGCATCCCCTCTTTCGTCTTCGTTCATCGGTAACTTTACTTGGAGCTATATTTTTATTCACCACATGATATGTGTTTTGCTTGGAGCGTCATTTTAGTTTCTTTTGTTTTGCTTGCTGTTTAAATAAAATACCAAGATCTGAAATTCTTAAATGAGAGAGAGTCTTCACATAGCTACATAATTACTTAACTACTCATTGATCTTCACTTATATCTTTTTGGAGTAGTATGTTATTTACTCGTGTGCTTCACTTATATCCTGTGATTAAATGGTTGAATGATTTGAATGTCATAAATCTGAAATTATATATGTTTCATATGCCTTTCCCATGGGGAGTAATGCCTTCACATATAAGAAGTAGAGGTGGTAAATTTATTGAAGGTTTCCATTTTTTTTACAATAAACTCTTGCTTTGCCCAATTCATGAAAGAATATTGAAGGAAGAGAGATTTCACATATAAATATACTATGTTGGACATCTTCTATGATTGTGAACCCCATTAATTATTTTCAAACCTGAGCAAATTAGTTGAAGTTGGACAAGGAAGACAACATAATGAGTTATGCTTGGGTATATTTGTATAGAAGTTATATTGTTATGGATCCTCTAACATGTGGTGCTTGCTATTTAGAATCCTTTGCTAGCCAAAATATCTGTACTAAGCGGGAATACTGCTTGTGCATCCAAACTCCTTGAACCATGTTTCTTCCATGAGTGTCCACCATATCTACCTATATGCGGTATTTATCTGCCGTTCCAAGTAAATTTGCATGTGCCAAACTCTAAACCTTCAAATAATAATCTGTTTTGTATGCCCGAATCGCTCATGTAGCGACTAGGGGCTAGCAGTATCTTCCATGCTAGGTGGGTTATTCTCACGATGAGTAGACTCCGCTCATCATTCACAAGATAATGGCTGGTAACTGGGATGCCCAGTCCCAAGATCAAAAGATCGAAATCAAATAAAAAATAATTGCAAACAAAACTCCCCCAGGTTTGATGTTAGTTGGAGGCACCCGTTGTTTCGGGCAAGCCATGGATTGATGATTGTTGGTGGAGGGGGAGTAAAAATCTTTACCTTTCTGTTTGGGAACCGCCTATAATGTATGTAGTATGGAAGATATTGGGAACTCTTGGTCGTTATGTTGACAATGAAAGCATACCTCTCAAAATTATTTTCATCTCTGTTTTTGCTTCGAGCTCTGGCACCTCTGCAAATCCCTGCTTCCCTCTGCGAAGGGCCTATTTTTTACTTTTATGCAAGAGTCAGTAGTATTCCTTCTCATTCCAACCTACTCTTTAGTTGGCAAGCATCATGTGATGGAAAGATCTAGGAATATATGGCCATTCAAATATATTTGAGCATGAATTATTACTATTGACATTACCCTTGAGGTAAAAGGTTGGGAGGCAAAACATTAAGCCCCTATCTTTCTCTGTGTTCGATGGATGCTATTTGTTCTAAAAATATGCTTTGAGTGGTAGCAATCATGGAAGACTATATGATAGTTGAATATGTGGAGTTTTTTAAATCAAAGCTCTGACATGGACTCTTCCTGAAAATAAGATGAATTGCAATTGTTTGATGACCGAGAACTGTTTGTTAGTTTTCAAGAAAGTTTATGATCTATACTTTAACATGTGAATAGCTTGTTACTTGATCATGAAAAGTTCTATGAGTTGAGCTACTGTTATGACATATAATGATGCTAGAAAAGGTGATTGAAATTATCATTGATCAAACTTATGCACCTTCTAGCATTCACACTTCATAAATTATTTCTTTTATCATTTACCTACTCGAGGACGAGCAGCAATTAAGCTTGGGGATGCTGATACGTCTCCAACGTATCTATAATTTATGAAGTATTCATGCTATTATATTATCCATCTTGGATGTTTTATGGGCTTTACTATGCAGTTTTATATTACTTTTGGGACTAACCTATTGACCCAGAGCCCAGTGCCAGTTTCTGTTTTTTTCCCTGTTTCAGTGTTTCGCAGAAAAGGAATATCAAACGGAGTCCAAACGGAGTGAAACCTTCGGAAAAGTTATTTTTGGAACGGAAGCAATCCAGGGGACTTGGAGTGCACGTTAGGGAATCAACGAGGAGGGCACAAGGCAGGGGGGCGCGCCCACCCCCCTGGGCGCGCCCTCCACCCTCATGGACCCCTCGTGGCTCCCCTGACGTATTTCCTCCTCCTATATATACCAATATACCCTAAAACCTTCAGGGAACAGAAGAGATCGGGAGTTCCGCCGCCGCAAGCCTCTGTAGCCACCAAAAACCAATCGGGACCCTGTTCCGGCACCCTGCCGGAGGGGGGATCCCTCACAGGTGGCCATCTTCATCATCTCGGCGCTCTCCATGACGAGGAGGGAGTAGTTCACCCTCGGGGCTGAGGGTATGTACCAGTAGCTATGTGTTTGATCTCTCTCTCTCTCTCTCGTGTTCTTGAGGTGATACGATCTTGATGTATCACGAGCTTTGCTATTATACTTGGATCTTATGATGTTTCTCCCCCTCTACTCTCTTGTAATGGATTGAGTTTTCCCTTTGAAGTTATCTTATCGGACAATGGGTTATTCTATTGATTCACTTGATGTATGTTTTGGTGATCAACTTGCGGGTTCCGCCCATGAACCTATGCATAGGGGTTGGCACACGTTTTCGTCTTGACTCTCCGGTAGAAACTTTGGGGCACTCTTTGAGGTTCTATGTGTTGGTTGAATAGATGAATCTGAGATTGTGTGATGCATATCGTATAATCATACCCACGGATACTTGAGGTGATATTGGAGTATCTAGGTGACATTAGGGTTTTGGTTGATGTGTGTCTTAAGGTGTTATTTTACTACGAACTCTAGGGCTGTTTGTGACACTTATAGGAATAGCCCAATGGATTGATCGGAAAGAATAACTTTGAGGTGGTTTCGTACCCTACCATAATCTCTTCGTTTGTTCTCCGCTATTAGTGACTTTGGAGTGACTCTTTGTTGCATGTTGAGGGATATTTATAGAGAAAATGGCTTCTATACCATTGAGACAAGCATCAACTGCTCATTTGCCATCGAACAAAGCTTCAGTGCTCATATACCAGTAACAAACGAATTCTAGTGCTCGTATGCCACTGGTTGTTAGAACTACGTTACCTCACAGTTTTCATATGCCAAAATGACTTGTTTGCCCTCAGTGGCAAATAAGCAACAATGAGATAACATATCTAGGAAAAAACTGACAGCATTTTGCCTGTAATTACATCATTTCAGCAAAACAACAGTGCACAGATAACAGTATCAGCATATATATACTTCAGCTATAGAATAATACTCATCAAAGTTCACATCATTTAGAAACCATTCAGCAAACACCAAATTCAGTCATGCATAAGTAAACTCAAGTTCCCATTCCTACCAAAAGACCACAACCGAGAGTAGGTTGTTCACATAAGCAAAGTCTATAGATAAATTAGACATGAAGAGTTGCGATATGTAAATAATATGTGAAATTTTGCTGAATATCACAGTTTCAGCTTCTTCTTGCTTCGAGTGCTCATTGCAGGGCTGTCAGGTGCAACACTCCTCTTGCTTCGAGTGCCCATTGCAGGGCTGTCAGGCGCAACAGATATGGCCTTTGATCTACATTAAAACATCAGATTACATACTATGATGATCCTCGCAGAATATACGTTGCTAACTTACACATTGTCAAAGAAACATTTCATTGAAGATTGTGCAGCTTTCATACCTTGTAGATTTAGAGGTGGTCTTTGATGATTTCGACTTGGCGACATTGTCTTCAATTGCATCACTCGGACATAGAAGTAGAGGCAGTGCAGTTTCAGTTTCGATTGAACATGGAAGAACAACCTTTGTAATGGGTTTTTTCTTTCTTTTGTCCCTGCATTAGTTTCACATATTAGCATCATTAGGACAAGATTATGATAAAAATAGTAATATTGAAGCAAGCACTACCTTTTTTGCTTTGCTACTTCAACATAGGCAGCTAGTGCTTCCGGAGCAGCATCTTTACAGCTTTGCCATCTATGTCCATAGGCCTTGCAAATTGGACATTGGTGCTGGCCTTTATTTCCCTTGCCCTTGCTATTCTCGGCACCACTTTTATGCCTCTGTACTTTTGGCCTCCCAGGGGGCCTCCTAAGGATTGGGGGATTCAAAATGAAATCTTTGTTCACACTTGGCCATTGAGACATGTCGGTCAGGCCAGGAAGAACATGGGCATAAGCTGCAGTGAACTTGGCAACGCTGTAATAGTCATCAACAAAATCTTCTATGGTGACTCCCCTAATTCCAGTAATAAAGCTGATTGCATGTTTGCAAGGCTTCCCAGAGACTTGAAACGCCCGGCATGTGCATGTCCTATTCGCTAGATCAGTAATGTGGCGCTTGCCACCCAACGCAGCACACTCAGTAACCTCTGCAATCATGTCATCTATTCTCTCATATTCAATGTCTAGCCCCCTACTTTTTTCATTCAGCTCATTCATGACACTTGGAAGTATACGTCGACCTTGCAATTTCCTAGCAACCCTTCTCCTCTTCTCATGCTTAATGGTAATCTTCCTCCTGATCTTGTCATGAGCTGAAACAACATTAAACCTTTGTGCTTGTGGATCCAGTTGTTGAAACACTCGGCCAAATTATTTGTCACATAATCCACTTTTGAGGAACATGAATATTTGCTCCTTGACCATAGCCTGCTGTGGTACTTCTTTAAGTATGTAATCGCAGCAGCCCTTTTCTGCTCTATGGCTGCCATGTGATAGTCAAAAGCGCGAGGAGTCCATGAATAAGCAGCTGGCCACAAATGATCATCAAAAACTTTGCCATGAAACTTTTTTTTGAAGTTCACAACCAAGTGTCGCATGCATTCCCTATGTTCTGCATACTCAAACACCTTTTCAATTGCAGTGTCAATCCCTTTACCTGCATCTGAACATATGGCTAGGCCAGGGGGAGAGCCAATAGACTCACGAAGCTTCTCCATAAACCACACCCAACTTTCAGTAGTTTCCGCATCAATAACTCCATATGCTACAGGGTATAGCCAATTGTGCCCATCAATAGCACAAGCAGTAGCTAACTGGCCTCTATACTTGCCTGTCAAATGAGTGTTGTCTATCGCCAAGTAAGGTCTGCATCCAGCCAAGAATCCATCGCCAAGAGGCTTCAATCCAACAAACATCCGTATAAAATACTTTTTCTGATCATACTCCATGTGGTCAATCGCAACTATGCTTCCAGGAGACCTCTTCTCAATCTCCGCTTTCCAGGCATACAGCTTTTCAAAAGACTCATCCCAATCACCAAACAACTTAGCCATTGCTAGCCCTTTGCCCCTGAATACTTTTGTATAATTGATCTCGATCTTGTACTTGTCATGTAGCCTCCTCTGTAACTCCTTTGGGCGAACACTAGGATCTTCTTTAACCCAGTCCATGACTTTCTCACACACCCATGCCTTTGAAGCATTATGTTGCTCCTTTTTTTTCTTTGTACTAGCACATGTGTGCTTCTCCAAATGAACCTTGACCTGCAGTAAATTGTAATGGATAAGAAAATAGAGTCAACTCCATCTAATAATAGCTAGAGTATGCAACTAACTAAAATATATACCTCAATAGTTTCTCCATCATCCAACCTCCCAGCATGAATTCTCCATGTGCAATCTTTAGACTCGCGACAATGAGCCCTGAATCGTGTAGGCTCACTTTTGTCAACTTGAAAATCAAACTCTCTCTTTATGGCATACGTAGAAATTGCCAACCTAAACTCTTCAATATTAGGATACTTTGCACCAACATGCATTGGTGGGTTTTCTTTATCATACACTATTTCTGGAATAACATCTGGTCTAGCATCTTCCGTAACCCACTCCTCGTCATCGCTGCTATCCTCTACATGCTCACTATTTGGTATATCTTTTTTTTCTCCGAGCTCATCATCACTATCTGAACCAGCACTATCAATTGAGTATTGGTCCTCCTCATCTACACCAACATGTTCATATTCTTCATGTGGATTTGCAAGATATGTATCTATAAGGCATACTTTAGCTTCATCATTTACATTGCTTGCTTGACTAGGCAGTGCTACTGATGGTGTTTGATTCAATGGAGAAAAATGCACATCAACACTATCACTTGGGTCAGATTGTTTGATGATCAGATTACCGCTTCTATTTTGATGAAAAGACTCATACATTTTCAGGCATTCTTCATCATTTGACACACAAATATTGTTGCCACTAATAGAGTCAACGTACTCAAGAATTATATTCTCCACCGAAAATAGTGGAAAAGTTCCAGCAATGGAAGCCACTAGATCCTTCAAGCTTGAGCTACTACCCTCAACAATATCCCAAGTAAATGTAGAATCCCCACAGATTTCTGTTCCACCGCTACAAATCTTCACCTCTACTGTGTAAGTACATGATTGGATCATCCTGTGGATGATGAAACCATGTCAATATTTGTATGCTCCTATCTAAAACTTTAGCAAAAATAGACAGACTGAAAAATTACCTAGCACAAATATCAGAGAGAGAGGTGGAGCCGCATTCGTCGGCCACGCCGTCCTCCTCATGGAGCTTGGAAATTTGGGGCAGAGGAGCTGCAGCGAGTGTGCCCACGTACGGGATGATCTCTTCGAGGGCCTCGACCGTGGACATCCCTGACCCGCTCTCCACATCGCCGGAATCCCCGATTCTAGGGTTCGGCGCGACATGGTCGGCGGGAGAGGTCGGCGCTGCTAGTTGGGCTAAGGCAGTTGAAGCCGCGGAGGACGGGAGGGAGGGAAGCAGGGCCGCGACGGGAGGCGGCGGAGGCCGGGGCTGGGGGAGCGGCGCCGTCGGCGGTGCCTCCATTCGCTGGGGCTCGGGGAGCGGCGGAACCTTCGGCCTCGGCAAAGGCTGGGGGAGCGGCAGAACCTTCGGCGAGTAGTTAGCCTGAGGGAGCGGGAGAGGGAGGAGGGGCATGCGCTGGGGGAGCGGCGGCGGCGGCGGTTCCGCCATGGCCGCTGCTGTGTGCGTGCGTGAACTGGTCGGGTGGTGTGGTGTGCGTTGATTTTTCTGTTTTTTTTCTATTCTAAGAGAAGAGATGAGACGAGGGTAAAACTGGAATTCTCAGATTGACTGACAGGAAAACGTAGAGATTCTGACGATGGACTAACGGCGATGGCAAATAAGCACTAGAATTCGTTTGTGTCTGGTATATGAGCACTAGAGCTTTGTTCGATTGCAAATGAGCAATTGATGCTTGTCTCAGTGGTATAGAAGCCATTTTCTCATATTTATATGATCCAATTATGTTATTATTGTTGAGAGAACTTGCACTAGTGAAAGTATGAACCCTAGGCCTTGTTTCAACGCATTGCAATACCGTTCACGCTCACTTTTATTATTAGTTACCTTGCTGTTTTTATATTTTCAGTTTACAAAAACCTATATCTACCATCCATATTGCACTTGTATCACCATCTCTTCGCCGAACTAGTGCACCTATACAATTTACCATTGTATTGGGTGTGTTGGGGACACAAGAGACTCTTTGTTATTTGGTTGCAGGGTTGTTTGAGAGAGACCATCTTCAACCTACGCCTCCCACGGATTGATAAACCTTAGGTCATCCACTTGAGGGAAATTTGCTACTGTCCTACAAACCTCTGCACTTGGAGGCCCAACAACGTCTACAAGAAGAAGGTTGTGTAGTAGACATCAAGCAGCAGCGATAGCGGCCAGAGCTTCTTCCGCGCGCGGACTAGCGAAATAATAGCCATAGGCGAATGTGCTACCGCAACGCCACTATCGTGAAGAATCTCAGCAAGATGGGCATCGGAAAACGCATTCAGAATCTTAAAGGAGGGGGATGGGTTACCTGCCACGTCCATGTTCTTGTCTGCAGCACGAAGCTTTGAGCTCTCCAGAGAGGTCATGTCCCCGAGCTTGGCCTTGGCGCGCACGCTAGGGGCCCGCGTCACCACCGGAGTCGCCCTTGAACGCTAGGCCTTGGCGGTTGGCCCTGGCACCTCCAGAGCTGCCCCGAGTTCGCCCCTCAACGCCGCCACTGATCCCATAGCCACCAAGGCCACCGTCTTGGGTCCAGGCTTCCGTCCTGCTGTCTTCTTGTCCTGCCTGCCAAAACCGCTCGACACGCGCTTGCCCGAGGCCGGGGTAAGGTCCGAGTCCACATTGAGAACGCAGCCCGCATCCGACCCCCCTCCACGTGCCGGGGAGACAGGCAAGGTGCCCATCTCCGTCGACACCGCCAGCGTGGGCACTGGCATGATCTGGATAGGCAGATTGGAACCATACTCATCGAAGGACGTGTCAAGGGAGCGGGCAAGGGGAGGGATGCTAACTGCAGTATCTTGAGTTGCGAACACGCCCAGCTTTTCCCATGTCTCCGTATCAATTGAAGTATCTTGAATACTGTCTTCAGGGTCATCAGCCAGCTCGCCCATCACCACGTCTTGACCTTCCTTGGCCGCACCAGAGCCCGACGCCTCCTTCTGGGGCACCACAGCGGAGGGTTTTGAAACTTTCTCAGCATTGGCCACGCCCTTGGTGGGATAGCCCGCGAACGACCCTTGCTTGGGCTTCCCACCTTTGCCTTGCTGGCTTTCGGGGGGAGGGACAGAGGGGCCCGCCCCAGGAGCACCACCGCCATCCCCCAAACGACGTGGGAGACGCTCCAACTCCACCTTGATCTGGTAGCCTTCATGGTTGAATTACCAAACCTCCACTGTGTCGTTAAGTTTCGCCGGCGACTTGCAAGCCAGCTTCATCCTCACAGGTCCCAACTTAATGAGGGAGAGCTCGTCGACCACAATTGGACAGCCCAGCATCTTGAACGCCTCCTTGATTCGCTCTATCTTACGGTGTTTCTTCGGGATCCCATGGAGACGCACCCAAGCTTCTGGCATAACCAGTGGGGGAATCACCTCGTGCACCACATCACACACCCTAGCAGTAATGTCATTGATCGAAAAGAATAGCTTGCCGCTTGACCGCGCCATGTGAAGGAGATCTGCGGATGGAAAGACCACCATGAACTCGTCCTCTCCCACCTGAGTGGCCTGCCAGTCCCAATCCCCAGCAACCATGTGCTTGAGCTCCTGCTTGAGGACCCACAGATTCAGACGGCCCGGCTCTGCAGAGAGGATAGCGGCGTTGACAGCAGAGAGCTACCGCGGTCCCTCGGGTTCCTCCTCCTCTTCGAACTGAAGGCAAAAGAAACCTTCCCCAGAAATTGCGCTTCCCATGACCTACAGGCAAGGCTGCCGACCCCTCATCGGGCAGTGCGCAGATGCATGTCCCTCTTCCTTGCACAACACACACAGAGGCTGAAACTTACACTTTGATTGGAAATGCCCAAGTCTCCCGCGCTTGAAACACTCCACATCCGGGGCCTCCGGTGCGTCCTCCACCGGAATGGGTTCACCCGCCGTGCCCTTCGACGAAGGAGGAAGCGACACCGCCAGTGGTGCCACGCCCGCCCGGGGCCTCTTGGCCAGTGGATCCCCGTGGCCACCACCACAGTTGGGATGTTCCACCGGCTTGCGCTCAAGCTCCCGCTGTCCCGCCATGTCCTTCTTCTTCTTATGGGGACCGGCGGAGCGTGTGTCTCAACAGGAGAACGATGCCCTTATGGTGTCTTTTACGCCTCACGAAATCGACACGCCTCTAGGTTAGCGCCGGTAGCCCAGCGGGTCATCCATAAGAGCCAATCCACCTTCCTTAAAGGTAGAAACATCCTTGAAGGGCCAATTGCTCTCACGAAGATTATTCACGAGCTTAACCGACGCAATACTGTGGTCGTCAGGCTCGAACATCAGCAAGGTATCGTCAGCATATTGAAGGTGTGACACTCCTCCCGGGATTAGGTGTGAAACAAGCCCATTAATATGTCCGGCCTCCCTGGCCTTGTACAACATAGCTGACAAGGCGTCTGCCACGAAGTTAAAGACAAGCGGGGAAATGGGATCGCCCTGTCTTAACCCTTTCCTATTATGGAAAAACTTCCCCATTTCTCCGTTGACTATAACCGCAGTATTGCCACACGAGATCAGATGCATGATCCGGTGAACGAATCCGGCCTCAAAACCCTTTTTGAGGAGAACCTCCCGCACAAACTCCCAGTTTATGTTGGGAATCGTAGCATAATTTTAAAATTTTCCTACGCTCACCAAGATGCATCTATGGAGTCTACTAGCAACGAGGGGAAAGGAGTGCATCTACATACCCTTGTAGATCGCGAGCGGAAGCGTTCCAATGAACGTGGATGACGGAGTCGTACTCGCCGTGATCCAAATCACCGATGACCGAGTGCCGAACGGACGGCACCTCCGCGTTCAACACACATACGGTGCAGCGACGTCTCCTCCTTCTTGATCCAGCAAGGGGGAAGGAGAGGTTGATGGAGATCCAGCAGCACGACGGCGTGGTGGTGGATGTAGCAGGTCTCTGGCAGGGCTTCGCCAAGCTTCTGCGAGAGAGAGAGAGGTGTTGCAGGGGAGGAGGGAGGCGCCCAAGGCTGTGTGTTCTTGCCCTCCCCCCCTTTATATAGCCCCCCTTGGGAGGGGGGGCGGCCAAAACCCATCTAGGGTTGGGGGGCGGCGGCCAAGGGGTGGAAAGGGGTGCCTTGCCCCCCAAGGTAAGGGGGAAGTCCCCCACCCTAGGGTTCCCAACCCTAGGCACATGGGGGGAGGCCCATGGGGGGGCGCCCAGCCCACTAGGGGCTGGTTCCCTTCCACTTTCAGCCCATGGGGCCCTCCGGGATAGGTGGCCCCACCCGGTGGACCCCCGGGACCCTTCCGGTGGTCCCGGTACAATACCGGTAACCCCCGAAACTTTCCCGGTGGCCGAAACTTGACTTCCTATATATAATTCTTCACCTCCGGACCATTCCGGAACCTCTCGTGATGTCCGGGATCTCATCCGGGACTCCGAACAACTTTCGGGTTTCCGCATACATATATCTCTACAACCCTAGCGTCACCGAACCTTAAGTGTGTAGACCCTACGGGTTCGGGAGACATGCAGACATGACCGAGACGCCTCTCCGGTCAATAACCAACAGCGGGATCTGGATACCCGTGTTGGCTCCCACATGTTCCACGATGATCTCATCGGATGAATCACGGTGTCGAGGATTCAATCAATCCCGTATGCAATTCCCTTTGTCAAACGGTATTTTACTTGCCCGAGATTCGATCGTCGGTATCCCAATACCTTGTTCAATCTCGTTACCGGCAAGTCTCTTTACTCGTACCGCAATGCATGATCCCGTGTCTAACGACTTAGTCACATTGAGCTCATTATGATGATGCATTACCGAGTGGGCCCAGAGATACCTCTCCGTCACACGGAGTGACAAATCCCAGTCTTGATCCGTGCCAACCCAACAGACACTTTCGGAGATACCCGTAGTGCACCTTTATAGTCACCCAGTTACGTTGTGACGTTTGGCACACCCAAAGCACTCCTACGGTATCCGGGAGTTGCACGATCTCATGGTCTAAGGAAAAGATACTTGACATTGGAAAAGCTCTAGCAAACGAAACTATACGACCTTTTATGCTATGCTTAGGATTGGGTCTTGTCCATCACATCATTCTCCTAATGATGTGATCCCGTTATCAACGACATCCAGTGTCCATGGTCAGGAAACCATAACCATCTATTGATCAACGAGCTAGTCAACTAGAGGCTTACTAGGGACATGGTGTTGTCTATGTATCCACACATGTATCTGAGTTTCCTATCAATACAATTCTAGCATGGATAATAAACGATTATCATGAATAAGGAAATATAATAATAACCAATTTATTATTGCCTCTAGGGCATATTTCCAACAGTTTACGCAGTCATAGGCTTCCTTGTCATCTTCAACCACGAACGGAGAGAGATGATTAGGGATGCTCATTCTTTAGCGAAATACTCATCCTCCCTATGTGGAGGCATGCATGTTTGGTTCTCGGGGCTGCCAGACCCCTCTTGTATCCCTATGAGGGTTGATTAATAAAACTATCATGTTCCCCTAAAAAACCTGATAGCGAATCGATACGAGAAGGATTCACTTCGCTGTGGCGTGGACTGGTAATTATCTCTAAACTCTCGTTTCTCAAAAAAACTCAACTCTCACTACCTAGTTTTGGAGGAGCCCAACAGATCTCCCCCGTCCCCCGCGTCCCTCTCCGAGGCGACGCGGGGGAACCCTAGCCGCCCCCGCCGCCGGCCTTCCTCCACCCTCCCCTCCCCCTCGCCGCCGCCGAAAGCCACCGCTGGGCAAAGCCCAGGCAGTGCCGGCGGCGACGGGGCTTCTGCCCTGGCGCGGCTTCCCTTCTTCCTCGCGGCGGCTTAGTCACTTCCGGTGGGCTTGGTGGCACGGAGGTTCGAAGCTCTGGCGGCGGCTCGCTTTGCGGCAGGTTGGAGGGCCTGTCCCCGTCTGGTGGTGCCGCCTAGACAGCGGCGGTGGCCTAGGGCGCTTGACCCCAGATTGGATCTTGGTGGTGCTGAAGGAAATATGCCCTAGAGGCAATAATAAAGTTATTATTTATTTCCTTATATCATGATAAATGTTTATTATTCATGCTAGAATTGTATTAACCGGAAACATAATACATGTGTGAATACATAGACAAACAGAGTGTCACTAGTATGCCTCTACTTGACTAGCTCATTAATCAAAGATGGTTATGTTTCCTAGCCATAGACATAAGTTGTCATTTGATTAACGAGATCACCTCATTAGGAGAATGACGTGATTGACTTGACCTATTCCGTTAGCTTAGCACCCGCTCGTTTAGTATGTTGCTATTGCTTTCTTCATGACTTATACATGTTCCTCTGACTATGAGATTATGCAACTCCCGTTTACCGGAGGAACACTTTGTGTGCTACCAAACGTCACAACGTAAATGGGTGATTATAAAGGTGCTCTACAGGTGTCTCCAAAGGTACTTGTTGGGTTGGCGTATTTCGAGATTAGGATTTGTCACTCCGATTGTCGGAGAGGTATCTCTAGGCCCACTCGGTAATGCACATCACTATAAGCCTTGCAAGCATTGTGACTAATAAGTTAGTTGCGGGATGATGTGTTACGGAACGAGTAAAGAGACTTGCCGGTAACGAGATTGAACTAGGTATCGAGATACCGACGATCGAATCTCGGGCAAGTAACATACTGATGACAAAGGGAACAACGTATGTTGTTATGCGGTCTGACCGATAAAGATCTTCGTAGAATATGTGGGAGCCAATATGGGCATCCAGGTCCCGCTATTGGTTATTGACCGGAGACGTGTCTCGGTCATGTCTACATAGTTCTCGAACCTGTAGGGTCCGCACGCTTAAAGTTACGATGACAGTTTTATTATGAGTTTATGTATGTTGATGTACCGAAGGAGTTCGGAGTCCCGGATGAGATCGGGGACATGACGAGGAGTCTCGAAATGGTCGAGACGTAAAGATCGATATATTGGACGACTATATTCGGACTTCGGAAAGGTTCCGAGTGATTCGGGTATTTTTCGGAGTACCGGAGAGTTACGGGAATACGTATTGGGCCTTATTGGGCCATACGGGAAAGAAGAAAAAGGGCCTCAAGGGTGGCCGCACCCCTCCCCTTGGTCTGGTCCGAATTGGACTAGGGAAGGGGGGCGCCCCCTTCCTTCCTTCTCTTTTTCCCTTCCTCTTTTCCTATTCCATATGGGAGGTGGAATCCTACTAGGACTAGGGAGTCCTAGTAGGACTCCACACTTGGTGCGCCCCCTCCTAGGGCTGGCCTCCTCCTCCCTTGCTCCTTTATATACGGGGGCAGGGGGGCACCCCAGAGACACAACAATTGATCCTTGAGATCTTTTAGCCGTGTGCGGTGCCCCCCTCCACCAAATTACACCTCGATAATATCATTGCGGAGCTTAAGCGAAGCCCTGCGTCGGTAGAACATCATCATCGTCACCACGTCGTCGTGCTGACGAAACTCTCCCTCAACACTCGGCTGGATCGGAGTTCGAGGGACGTCATCGAGCTGAACGTGTGTAGAACTCGGAGGTGCCGTGTGTTCGGTACTTGATCGGTCGGATCGTGAAGACGTACGACTACATCAACCGCGTTGTGATAACGCTTCCGCTGTCGGTCTACGAGGGTACGTGGACAACACTCTCCCCTCTCGTTGCTATGCATCACCATGATCTTGCGTGTGCGTAGGAAATTTTTTGAAATTACTACGTTCCCCAACAGTGGCATCCGAGCCTGGTTTTATGCGTTGATGCTATGCACGAGTAGAACACAAGTGAGTTGTGGGCGATATAAGTCATACTGCTTACCAGCATGTCATACTTTGGTTCAGCGGTATTGTGAGATGAAGCGGCCCGGACCGACATTACGCGTACGCTTACGCGAGACTGGTTTCACCGTTCGGAGCACTCGTTGCTTAAAGGTGACTGGCGGGTGTCTGTCTCTCTCACTTTAGTTGAACCGAGTGTGGCTACGCTCGGTCCTTGCGAAGGTTAAAACAGCACCAACTTGACAAACTATCGTTGTGGTTTTGATGCGTAGGTAAGAACGGTTCTTGCTAAGCCCGTAGCAGCCACGTAAAACTTGCAACAACAAAGTAGAGGACGTCTAACTTGTTTTTGCAGGGCATGTTGTGATGTGATATGGTCAAGACATGATGTGATATAATGTGTTGTATGAGATGATCATGTTTTGTAACCGAGTTATCGGCAACTGGCAGGAGCCATATGGTTGTCGCTTTATTGTATGAGATGCAATCGCCATGTAATAGTTTTACTTTATCACTAAGCGGTAGCGATAGTCGTAAAAGCAATAAGTTGGCGAGACGACAACGATGCTACGATGGAGATCAAGGTGTCGCGCCGGTGACGATGGTGATCATGACGGTGCTTCGGAGATGGAGATCACAAGCACGGTGCTTCGGAGATGGAGATCACAAGCACAAGATGATGATGGCCATATCATATCACTTATATTGATTGCATGTGATGTTAATCCTTTATGCATCTTATCTTGCTTTGATTGACGGTAGCATTATAAGATGATCTCTCACTAAAATTTCAAGATAAAAGTGTTCTCCCTGAGTATGCACCGTTGCTAAAGTTCTTTGTCCTGAGACACCACGTGTTAATCGGGTGTGATAGGCTCTACGTTCAAATACAACGGGTGCAAAACAGTTGCACACGCGGAATACTCAGGTTAAACTTGACGAGCCTAGCATATACAGATATGGCCTCGGAACACAGAGACCGAAAGGTCGAGCGTGAATCATATAGTAGATATGATCAACATAGTGATGTTCACCATTGAAACTACTCCATCTCACGTGTTAATCGGACATGGTTTAGTTGCTTTGGATCACGTAATCACTTAGATGATTAGAGAGATGTCTATCTAAGTGGGAGTTCTTAAGTAATATGATTAATTGAACTTAAATTTATCATGAACTTAGTCCTGATAGTATTTTGCAAATTATGTTGTAGATCAATAGCTCGCGTTGTTGCTTCCCTGTGTTTATTTTTTGTTCCTAGAGAAAAATTATGTTGAAAGATGTTAGTAGCAAAGATGCGGATTGGATCCGTGATCTGAGGATTATCCTCATTGCTGCACAGAAAAATTATGTCCTTGATGCACCGCTAGGTGACAGACCTATTGCAGGAGCAGATGCAGACGTTATGAACGTTTGGCTAGCTCAATATGATGACTACTTGATAGTTTAGTGCACCATGCTTAACGACTTAGAATCGGGACTTCAAAGACGTTTTGAACGTCATGGACCATATGAGATGTTCCAGGAGTTGAAGTTAATATTTCAAGCAAATACCCGAGTTGAGAGATATGAAATCTCCAACAAGTTCTATAGCAAAAAGATGGAGGAGAATCGCTCAACTAGTGAGCATGTGCTCAGATTGTCTGGGTACTACAATCGCTTGAATCAAGTGGGAGTTTATCTTCCAGATAAAATAGTGATTGACAGAATTCTCTAGTCACCATCACCAAGTTAGTAGAACTTCGTGATGAACTATGGTATGCAAGGGATGACGAAAGTAATTCCCGAGCTCTTCGTGATGCTGAAATCGACGAAGGTAGAAATCAAGAAAAACATCAAGTGTTGATGGTTGACGAGACCACTTCAAGTGTTGATGGTTGACGAGACCGCTAGTTTCAAGAAAAGGGCAAAGGGAAAAAGGGGAACTTCAAAAAGAACGGCAAGAAAGTTGCTGCTCAAGTGAAGAAGCCTAAGTCTGGTCCTAAGCCTGAGACTAAGTGCTTCTACTGCAAAGGGACTGGTCACTGGAAGCGGAACTACCCCAACTATTTGGTGGATAAGAAGGATGGCAAAGTGAACAAAGGTATATTTGATATACAAATTATTGATGTGTACTTTACTAGTGTTTATAGCAATCCCTCGGTAATTGATACTGGTTCAGTTGCTAAGAGTAGTAACTCGAAACGGGAGTTGCAGAATAAACAGAGACTAGTAAAAGTGAACAAAGGTATATTTGATATACAGATTATTGATGTGTATTTTACTAGTGTTTATAGCAACCCCTCGGTAATTGATACTGGTTCAGTTGCTAAAGAGTAGTAACTCGAAAACGGGAGTTGCAGAATAAACAGAGACTAGTAAAAGGCGAGGTGACGATGTGTGTTGGAAGTAGTTCCAAGATTGATATGATCATCATCGCACACTCCCTGTACTTTTGGGATTAGTGTTGAAACTAAATAAGTGTTATTTGGTGTTTGCGTTGAGCATGAATATGATCTGATCATGTTTATTGCAATACGGTTATTCATTTAAGTTAGAGAACAATTGTTGTTCTGTTTACATGAATAAAACCTTTATGGTCATACACACCAACGAAAATGGTTTGTTGGATCTCGATCGTAGTGATACACATATTCATAATATTGAGGCCAAAAGATGCAAAGTTAATAATGATAGTGCAACTTATTTGTGGTACTGCCGTTTAGGTCATATTGGTGTAAAGCGCATGAAGAAACTCCATACTGATGGGATTTTGGAATCACTTGATTATGAATCACTTGATGCTTGCGAACCGTGCCTCATGGGCAAGATGACTAAAACGCCGTTCTCCGGAACTATGGAGAGAGCAACAGATTTGTTGGAAATCATACATACAGATGTATGTGGTCCGATGAATATTGAGGCTCGTAGCAGGTATCATTATTTTCTGACCTTCACAGATGATTTGAGCAGATATGGGTATATCTACTTGATGAAACACAAAGTCTGAAACATTTGAAAAGTTCAAAGAATTTCAGAGTGAAGTGGAGAATCATCATAACAAGAAAATAAAAGTTTCTACGATATGATCGCAGAGGTAAAATATTTGAGTTACGAGTTTGGCCTTCAGTTAAAACAATGTGAAATAGTTTCACTACTCACGCCACCTGGAACACCACAGTGTAATGGTGTGTCCGAACGTCATAACCGTACTTTATTGGATATAGTGCAATCTATGATGTCTCTTACCAATTTACCACTATCGTTTTGGGTTATGCATTAGAGACAGCTACATTCACGTTAAATAGGGCACCATCAAAATCCGTTGAGACGACGCCTTATGAACTGTGGTTTGGCAAGAAACCAAAGTTGTCGTTTCTTAAAATTTTGGGGTTGTGATGCTTATGTGAAAATTTTCATCCTGATAAGCTCAAACCCAAATCGGAGAAATGTGTCTTCATAGGATACCCAAAGGAGACAGTTGGGTACACCTTCTATCACAGATCCGAAGGCAAGACATTCGTTGCTAAGTATGGATCCTTTCTAGAGAAGGAGTTTCTCTCGAAAGATGTGAGTGGGAGGAAAGTAGAACTTGATGAGGTAACTGTACCTGCTCCCTTATTGGATCACAGAAATCTGTTCCTGTGACTTCTACACCAATTAGTGAGGAAGTTAATGATGATGATCATGTAACTTCAGATCAAGTTACTACCAAACCTCGTAGGTAAACCAGAGTAAGATCCGCACCAGAGTGGTACGGTAATCCTGTTCTGGAGGTTATGTTACTAGACCATGACGAATCTACGAACTATGAAGAAGCGATGGTGAGCCCAGATTCCGCAAAATGGCTTGAGGCCATGAAATCTGAGATGAGATCCATGTATGAGAACAAAGTGTGGACTTTGGTTGACTTGCCCGATGATCGGCAAGCAATTGAGAATAAATGGATTGTCAAGAGGAAGACGGACGCTGATAGTAGTATCACTATCTACAAAGCTAGAATTGTCGCAAAAAGGTTTTCGACAAGTTCAAGATGTTGACTACGATGAGAGTTTCTCACTCATATCTATGCTTAAGTCTGTCCGAATCATGTTAGCAATTGCCGCATTTTATGAAATCTGGCAAAGGGATAAACAAAACTGCATTCCTTGATGGATTTATTAAAGAAGAGTTGTATATGATACAACCAGAAGGTTTTGTCAACCCTAAAGGTGCTAACAAAATATGCAAGCTCCAGCGATCCATCAATGGACTGGTGCAAGCATCTCGGAGTTGGAATATACGCTTTGATAAGTTGATCAAAGCATATAGTTGTATACAGACTTGCGGTGAAGCCTGTATTTACAAGAAAGTGAGTGGGAGCACTACAACATTTCTGATAAGTATATGTGAATGACATATTGTTGATCCGAAATAATGTAGAATTATTCTGCAAAGCATAAAGGAGTGTTTGAAAGGAGTTTTTCAAAGATAGACCTCGGTGAAGCTGCTTACATATTGAGCATCAAGATCTATAGAGATAGATGAAGACGCTTGATAAGTTTTTCAATGAGTACATACCTTAACAAAATTTTGAAGTAGTTCAAAATAGAACAGTCAAAGAAAAGAGTTCTTGCCTGTGTTACAAGGTGTGAAATTGAGTAAAGACTCAAAGCCCGACCACGGCAAAAGATAGAAAGAGAATGAAAGTCATTCCCTATGCCTTGGCCATAGGTTCTATAAAGTATGCCATGCTGTGTACCAGATCTATTGTATACCCTACACTGATTTTGGCAAGGGAGTACAATAGTGATCTAGGAGTAGATCACTGGACAGCGGTCAAAATTATCCTTACTGGAATAAGGATATGTTTCTCGATTATGGAAGTGACAAAAGGCTCGTCGTAAAAGGTTATGTCGATGCAAGTTTTGACACTAATCTAGATGACTCTAAGTCTCGGTCTAGATACATATTGAAAGTGGGAGCAATTAGCTAGAGTAGCTCCATGCAGAGCATTGTAGACATAGAAATTTGCAAAATACTTACGGATCTGAATGTGACAGACCCGTTGACTAAAATTATCTCACAAGCAAAACATGATCACGCCTTAGTACTCTTTGGGTGTTAATCACATAGCGATGTGAACTAGATTATTGACTCTAGTAAACCCTTTGGGTGATGGTCACATGACGATGTGAACCATGGGTGTTAATCACATGGTGATGTGAACTATTCATGTTAAATCACATGGCGATGTGAACTAGATTATTGACTCTAGTGCAAGTGGGAGACTGAAGGAAATATGCCCTAGAGGCAATAATAAAGTTATTATTTATTTCCTTATATCATGATAAATGTTTATTATTCATGCTAGAATTGTATTAACCGGAAACGTAATACATGTGTGAATACATAGACAAACAGAGTGTCACTAGTATGCCTCTACTTGACTAGCTCATTAATCAAAGATGGTTATGTTTCCTAGCCATAGACATAAGTTGTCATTTGATTAACGAGATCACCTCATTAGGAGAATGACGTGATTGACTTGACCTATTCCGTTAGCTTAGCACCCGATCATTTAGTATGTTGCTATTGCTTTCTTCATGACTTATACATGTTCCTCTGACTATGAGATTATGCAACTCCCGTTTACCGGAGGAACACTTTGTGTGCTACCAAACGTCACAACGTAAATGGGTGATTATAAAGGTGCTCTACAGGTGTCTCCAAAGGTACTTGTTGGGTTGGCATATTTCGAGATCAGGATTTGTCACTCCGATTGTCGGAGAGGTATCTCTGGGCCCACTCGGTAATGCACATCACTATAAGCCTTGCAAGCATTGTGACTAATAAGTTAGTTGCGGGATGATGTGTTACGGAACGAGTAAAGAGACTTGCCGGTAATGAGATTGAACTAGGTATCGAGATACCGACGATCGAATCTCGGGCAAGTAACATACTGATGACAAAGGGAACAACGTATGTTGTTATGCGGTCTGACCGATAAAGATCTTCGTAGAATATGTGGGAGCCAATATGGGCATCCAGGTCCCGCTATTGGTTATTGACCGGAGACGTGTCTCGGTCATGTCTACATAGTTCTCGAACCCGTAGGGTCCGCACGCTTAAAGTTACGATGACAGTTTTATTATGAGTTTATGTATGTTGATTTACCGAAGGAGTTCGGAGTCCCGTATGAGATCGGGGACATGACGAGGAGTCTCGAAATGGTCGAGATGTAAAGATCGATATATTGGACGACTATATTCGGACTTCAGAAAGGTTCCGAGTGATTCGGGTATTTTTCGGAGTACCGGAGAGTTACGGGAATACGTATTGGGCCTTATTGGGCCATACGGGAAAGAAGAAAAAGGGCCTCAAGGGTGGCCGCACCCCTCCCCTTGGTCTGGTCCGAATTGGACTAGGGAAGGGGGCGCCCCCTTCCTTCCTTCTCTTTTTCCCTTCCTCTTTTCCTATTCCATATGGGAGGTGGAATCCTACTAGGACTAGGGAGTCCTAGTAGGACTCCACACTTGGTGCGCCCCCTCCTAGGGCCGGCCTCCTCCTCCCTTGCTCCTTTATATACGGGGGCAGGGGGGCACCCCAGAGACACAACAATTGATCCTTGAGATCTTTTAGCCGTGTGCGGTGCCCCCCTCCACCAAATTACACCTCGATAATATCATTGCGGAGCTTAGGCGAAGCCCTGCGTCGGTAGAACATCGTCATCGTCACCACGCCGTCGTGCTGACGAAACTCTCCCTCAACACTCGGCTGGATCGGAGTTCGAGGGACGTCATCGAGCTGAACGTGTGTAGAACTCGGAGGTGACGTGCGTTCGGTACTTGATCGGTCGGATCGTGAAGACGTACGACTACATCAACCGCGTTGTGATAACGCTTCCGCTGTCGGTCTACGAGGGTACGTGGACAACACTCTCCCCTCTCGTTGCTATGCATCACCATGATCTTGCGTGTGCGTAGGAATTTTTTGAAATTAATACGTTCCCCAACAGGTGCTTGGTCCTGGCCGTGGCTGCGTGTCAGGCGTGGTGGCCGCGAGTCTCCCGGCCTCTGGGCATCGTGGAGGTGCCGGCGGCGGCGTGTGCTCAGCCTGGTGGTGGCGGCGGCCGTGCATGGGAGTTGGATTCCTTTGAACATATCTCGGTGAAAACTTGCTTTGGGCTACTGCCAAGGCCGGCGGTGGCGGCGCTATCTGCATCGTTCCCTTCTTGAAGGCATCACCGTGGAGAAGTTCAAGGCCACTCTCTGCTAGCTCTGGGGGAAACCCTAGATCGGATGATCGGATGACGGCGGCGCTCTGGTGTCGTTCCCCCGTTGGGGGCGTCATTCTTGGAGGTACACACGTGATCGAGGGACCAGAGGACGGATTCTTTGGTGGAGCGGTGCGTCATCTCACTCATTGATGGCAGCGGGTCTCGGCGGCATGGCGCTGTGGTGACTTGGCGTCCGATGCACGGAGATGGACTCGCGCAGGAGGGTGACACGGTCTGGCGTCGTGGTGGCATCGACGACAGCTAGACCGGGCAAGGTAGATGCAGCAGTACAACTCTGAAAATGGATTGGTGGCAGGTGGTTGCGGCGGCCTCATACCCGGCAGGCATCCTGGTTGAGTGTGCCGGACTGGTGGGCGACCCATACCCGGCAGGCGTCCTGGATGGGACCTCAGGTCTTAGATGTTAGGTTTGGCTGCGAGGACTGTTTGGTATTAAGCCCAGACTATCAGCATCCCTTCATCAATTGGATAGGAGTAGCGACCGATCTTGCCTAGAAGGTGGCTTTAGTCTTACTGTTGTATTACTTTGTATGGTCTTGTGTGAACAATTAATAAAGTGGCTGCATGCATCGTCCAGATGCAGAGGCCGGGGGTCTTCCTCCTTTTCTAAAAAAAACCTAGTTTTGGAGGAGCCGCCATTTCCCAACTCCACATCTCCACAAAATTTACACTACATTTTTAGCCAGTTTCTCTCAGGTAAATCTTGGAGTGGAGCCGTTCGGTTGGACTCCAGGAGTTAGACGAGTACAGAACACACCCTAAGTAAACAGGCAGTCGAGTCGGCTGCCTCGCTGCAGTTTGGGTGATGCACACTAGATGGACTACGGTGATGTAGCAGTCCCAAATCTATGGTTAGCATTGCTAAAATAAGGTTTGGACCCTGATACATGTGCATTAGGTAAGCACATTGGGCTTCGCACCTGGTTGCGCACATACATGTGCATCAGGTAAGCACATTTGTGAAGGTTGATAATGGAAGAACTTTGGGCTTTGAAATGAGCTGTTCATATGAGGACCAAGGCAGATTGCTATCATCTTGGTAATATCTTGGCAATGGCATAAATGTGGCTAAATGGCTAATCGGTCTATAGTCTCCAATTCCCTCTGCGCCGTCCTTCTTACGTAGGAGCACAACATTTGCAGAGTTTAGTCATTGGATTGTTGGCAACATGAAGGTTACCGAAGAGGTGCACCGCTTTCATGAAGTCATCTTTAATCGTGTCCCACACCGCTTGAAAGAATAATCTGGTGAAGCCATCCGGCTGGAGGGATTTGTCACTAGGCATATGGTAGATGGCGTCGCCCACCTCCTCAACGATGGAAGGAGTATCAATGTTACTTAGGTCAAAATCCTCGAAAATAATCTCCTCCCAATTGATGTCTTTTTCCTAGCATTGCCCTTTCCTATGATATTGGAGAAATGATCATGAATAATTTTCTCCTTTTCCTTGTGTTTGGTGACCAGTCCATTATTATGCTTAAGGTGGTGAATGTGATTTTCCTTCTCCATGCATTGACCTAGCGATGAAAATACTTGGTATTAGCATCACCATCCTCAAGTTATCCCATCCTCAAGTTTGCAATACAGACACATTGCGTGTTGCTTTGATATATGTGTAGGATTTGGTGACCGAGTTCCTACTCAAAGGAGTGAATTCTCTTGGAAGTAAATCTTTCCTGGACTATTTCGCCGAGTACGCACGTGATGATGGAGGACGGTAAACAAGAAGAGGGACATGATTGAAGAATCTTCCAAACTAGACGTTGGGATGCTACTAGAGAATTCACTGGATGTGGCTTTGCAGGATGAGATCTTTTGTTGTAGGATCTACATGCATTCTTGGGGTTTAGCTTAACTCTTTCTGCCTTGCTCTTGCTTCTCGGCTTTCATTTTAACGTTCTTTGTTATACACTGTCCTGGCTACTTTGTATCCTTGCAATTTCATCTGTGGGGTTTGTGTAGTTTAGAAAACTTCAGAGGAATCCGGAGAACCTTGATCTCAATCAGGAGCAATATTAATACTCTCACCGATCCATATTAATTGCCCTAGCTACGCCGCCGTGGCCCCCTCCCCACCTCGCCCCACCTCCTCGCCGCCGCCTGATGGTGGCGGCGGGGTCTTGGCTACCCTGCCCCTGCGTTGGGAGTCCCGGATATGAAGCGGCGACTCCTTTGGCGAGGCACGGCAGGCTCCGGCGAGTAGCCGTGCAGGCGGTGGATCTGGCATCCTGGCCGCGCCGGCGGCGGGATCCCGGTGGTCGTTGGCGGCTAGCGGAGGCTTCCGCGGCGATCGGTGCGCGCGATCTGGCGCCTCCCCTCCTCCCCTGTTCGGCGTGCGGGCCAGCCTGGTCGGGCTGCGCTTTCCTTGGTCACCGGTTCTGTACAGGAGGCGCTGCTGGTGGCGGGGATCTAGTTCGGGTGAAATCCCTGGCCGGCCGCGCCGGCGGCGGCGCCTAGGGCGCTGTTCCCCTCCTTGGAGGCATTTGTATGGACTGATCTCCTCACTTACCCTTCCCCTAGGTCTCCCGGGCGAAAGCCCCAACTTTGTTGGGCAGCGGCTGTCGGTGTCAAAACCGGCAGATCTCGGGTAGGGGGTCCGGAACTGTGCATCTAGGATCGATGGTAACAGGAGATGGGGGACACGATGTTTACCCAGGTTTGGGCCCTCTCTATGGAGGTAATACCCTACTTCCTGCTTGATTGATCTTGATGAATATGAGTGTTACAAGAGTTGATCTACCACGAGATCGTAATGGCTAAACCCTAGAAGTCTAGCCTGTATGACTATGGTAATGTGTATCTGTCTATCCGGACTACGCTCTCCGGTTTATATAGACACCTGAGAGATCTAGGGTTACATGGAGTCGGTTACATCAGAGGGAATCTACATAGTCGGTTGCCAAGCTTGCCTTCCATGCCAAGTAGAGTCCAATCCGGACACGGGTATAGTCTTCGGCCTTCATGTCTTCGCAGCCCATCAGTCCGGCCCATGGATAACAGGCCGGACGCCCGAGGACCCCTTAGTCCAGGACTCCCTTAGTAGCCCCTGGACCTGGCTTCAATGACGAGGAGTCCGGCGCGCAAATTGTCTTCGGCATTGCAAGGCGGGTTCCCCTTTCCGAACTCCAAGACAGTCTTCGGACGCGACGATAGTATCCGGACCTGCCACATACATACCATACATGACCGCAGAGAGAATATATATATATATATATATAGACACACACACGAGTTCTATCTGCTGACAACTTTCTTAATAACACGGCATCACGTCTGTCCGGTCATAATTTCGGACCGTTTCTCGTCTGCCGCTCCACATTTTGAGACGCGGTTGCCATTGGCACGTCTTGTCAAAGCAGAGATCATGTCCCCTTATCATGGGATTCTCATCAATGCGGGCATGGGTAACCCAACCGTGCCATTTATACGGCCCTTGGAAATAGGCGAGTTTTCAGGGCGAGTGAGGAGGCGTTTGATATTCGCGGCCTCTATAAAGGGGGTAAGGATTCCCTTTTCTCACCCACGCCCTTTCTTTCCCTCAGCCCTTCCGTCCTTGAGCTCCAGCGCCCAAGCTTTAGCTTTTCTTCGTCCAAGAAAGCACTCCAAACATGTCCGGATCCGGAGCTGGAGGCAAGTGGATGGCCTCCTCCGTTAAGAAGAAGGACATCAAGGAGCTCCGAGAGGCCGGATACCTAGCCAAGGAGATCGTTCACCGACTCCCGGCCAAGGGGCAGATTGTCCCTACTCCCGAGCCCCATGAGAGGGTTGTGTTTCTCACACATTTTGTCTGCGGACTGGGATTCCCTCTCCATCCATTCGTCCGTGGACTGATGTTTTACTATGGGCTGGATTTTCATGACCTAGCCCCCAACTTCATCCTCAACATTTCGGCATTTATCGTCGTTTGTGAGGCTTTTCTCCGCATCCCACCTCACTTCGGCCTGCGGCTGAAGACCTTCAATGTGAGGCCGAAAGTAGTGAGCGGTCAAGAGGCATAGTGCGGAGGCGCTATGGTGGGCAAGATGCCCAACATCACCTGGCCTGAAGGCTCATTCGCAGAGATGATGAAGGGGTGGCAATCAGGGTGGTTCTACGTCACCGAGCCGCGCGACGCCAACTGGGCGGCGGCCCGCGAATTCCGATCCGGAATCCCGATGCAGCTCACCTCCTGGCAAGAGAGGGGCCTAACCTGGGGTCCTTCGAACGAGCTGACTGGGCTCCAGACGTGCGTCTAGAACATGATAGACAGGAAAATCAAGCTTGTCAACATGGTCCAGGTCATGCTCATTCGTCGGGTCCTTCCGTGCCAACGCCGGACTTGCTATCTGTGGGAGTATGATCCGGCCAAGCACCAGACGCTGCAAGAGCTCTTTGGCACGATGCACTAAGACATCTGGAGAGTGCTTTTCAAGGCCGGCGAGACGCCGCCGCCTATGACCGAGGATCGCGGGCTTAGCTTAAAGCGCCAAGCCAATTCGGTAAGTTATTTCATGTTTTCAAGGCATACCTTTTACTGGCATATTTTGAGGTAAAGCCTAAGCTTTCCCATCCATGTTTTCAGGCCTGGATCGAGGTAGCAGAGGGGATTAACTGTCCGGCCCCGCTGCCCGAAGACCAAGAATTCCCATTACTGACGAAAATGCTTTTTCCCGCACTTGATGAGGTGCCAGAGAAGACGGCCAGGAAAGCGGCCAAAGGGGCCAAGAAGGGCCCTCGCCAAAAAGGCGCTCCGGACGTGACGTCCAAAGACGAATCTTCTTCTTCGTCCACCGACAACGACGACGAAGAGGAGGAAGAAGACGACTCCCCACCTGAGGTGGGGAAGAAGAAAAGAGCGGCCCCCACGAGTCCGGAAGCGAAAGCGCCTAAGAGGGTTAAAGGCTCCCTCGCGGATAACTCCGCGTGGGATGTTGACAGCAGTCCAGAGCGACCTCGCCGGACCAAGCCTCGGGCCGCTTCGTAAGTACCAGAATCCGCAAACGTCTGGCCTTCCTGGTTTGTAATATTGACATATTGTAAACTTTGTCACTGCAGTCCGGCACGCGATGGCTCCCCGCGATCCTCGACAGAGGATTCGCTGGATTCGAAGGAGATGGCTAGCATGTCTCCGCCACTGATACGTCTCCAACGTATATATAATTTTTGATTGTTCCATGCTATATTATATTCTGTTTTGGACATTATTGGGCTTTATTATACACTTTTATATTATTTTTGGGACTAACCTATTAACTGGAGGCCCAGCCCAGAATTGCTGTTTTTTTGCCTATTTCAGAGTTTCGCAGAAAAAGAATATCAAACGGAGTCCAAACGGAATGAAACCTTCGGGAACGTGATTTTAGGAACGAACGTGATCCAGAGGACTTGGACCCTACGTCAAGACATCAACCAGGAAGGCACGAGGTAGGGGGCGCGCCTACCCCCTGGGCGCGCCCTCCACCCTCGTGGGCCCCACGTTGCTCCACCGACGTACTTCTTCCTCCTATATATACCTACGTACCCCCAAACTACCAGATACGGAGCCAAAAACCTAATTCCACCGCCGCAACCTTCTGTACCCGTGAGATCCCATCTTGGGGCCTTTTCCGGAGCTCCGCCGGAGGGGGCATCGATCACGGAGTGCTTCTACATCAACACCATAGCCTCTCCGATGATGTGTGAGTAGTTTATCTCAGACCTTCGGGTCCATAGTTATTAGCTAGATGGCTTCTTCTCTCTTTTTGGATCTCAATACAATGTTCTCCCCCTCTCTTGTGGAGATCTATTCAATGTAATCTTATTTTGTGGTGTGTTTGTTGAGACCGATGAATTGTGGGTTTATGATCAAGTTTATCTATGAACAATATTTGAATCTTCTCTGAATTCTTTTATGTATGATTGGTTATCTTTGCAAGTCTCTTTGAATTATCAGTTTGGTTTGTCCTACTAGATTGATCTTTCTTGCAATGGGAGAAGTGCTTAGCTTTTGTTTGAATCTTGCAGTGCCCTTTCCCAATGATAGTAGGGGCAGCAAGGCATGTATTGTATTGTTGCCATCGAGGATAACAAGATGGGGTTTATATCATATTGCATGAGTTTATCCCTCTACATCATGTCATCTTACTTAAAGCGTTACTCTGTTCTTATGAACTTAATACTCTAGATGCATGCTGGATAGCGGTCGATGTGTGGAGTAATAGTAGTAGATGCAGGCAGGAGTCGGTCTACTTGTCTCGGACGTGATGCCTATATACATGATCATACCTAGATATTCTCATAACTATGCCCAATTCTATGAATTGCTCAACGGTAATTTGTTCACCCACCGTAATACTTATGCTCTCGAGAGAAGCCACTAGTGAAACCTATGGCCCCCGGGTCTATTTTCCATCATATTAATCTTCCAAAACTTAGCTATTTTTATTGCCTTTTACTTTACTTTGCATCTTTACCATAAAAATACACAAAATATTATCTTATCATATCTATCAGATCTCAGTCTCGTAAGTGAACGTGAAGGGATTGGCAACCCCTTTATTGCGTTGGTTGCGAGGATTTATTTGTTTGTGTAGGTGCGAGGGACTCGTGCGTGGTCTGCTACTGGATTGATACCTTTGGTTCTCAAAAACTGAGTGAAATACTTACGCTACTTTGATGCATCACCCTTTCCTCTTCAAGGGAAAACCAACGCAGTGCTCAAGAGGTAGCAAGAAGGATTTCTGGCGCTGTTGCCGGGGATTCTATGCAAAAGTTAAAATACCAAGTACCCATCACAAACCCTTATCTCCCGTATTACATTATTTGCCATTTGCCTCTCGTTTTCCTCTCCCCCACTTCACCCTTGCCGTTTTATTCGCCCTCTCTTTTCCTTTCGTTTTTTCGCTTGCTTCTTGTTTGCTCGTGTGTTGGATTACTTGCTTGCCACGATGGCTCAAGATAACACTAAGTTGTGTGACTTTACCAATACCAACAATAATGATTTTCTTAGCACTCCGATTGCTCCTCTTACCAATACTGAATCTTGTGAAATCAATGTTGCTTTGTTGAATCTTGTCATGAAAGATCAATTCGCCGGCCTTCCTAGTGAAGATGCCGCTACCCATCTAAATAGCTTCGTTGATTTGTGTGATATGCAAAAGAAGAAAGATGTGGATAATGATATTGTTAAATTGAAGCTATTTCCTTTTTTGCTTAGAGATCGTGCTAAAGCTTGGTTTTCATCTTTGCCTAAAAATAGTATTGATTCTTGGAATAAGTGCAAAGATGCTTTTATCTCTAAGTATTTTCCTCCCGCTAAGATCATCTCTCTTAGAAACGATATTATGAATTTCAAGCAACTTGATCATGAACATGTTGCACAATCTTGGGAGAGGATGAAATTAATGATACGTAATTGTCCTACACATGGTTTGAATTTGTGGATGATCATACAAAAAATTTATGCCGGATTGAATTTTGCTTCTAGAAATCTTTTAGATTCGGCCGCGGGAGGCACTTTTATGGAAATCACTTTAGGAGAAGCTACTAAACTCCTAGATAATATTATGGTTAATTATTCTCAATGGCACACTGAAAGATCTACTAATAAAAAGGTGCATGCAATAGAAGAAATTAATGTTTTGAGTGGAAAGATGGATGAACTTATGAAATTATTTGCTAATAAAAATGTTTCTTCTGATCCTAATGATATGCCTTTGTCTACTTTGATTGAGAATAATAATGAATCTATGGATGTGAATTTTGTTGGTAGGAATAATTTTGGTAACAACGCGTATAGAGGA
Source organism: Triticum aestivum (assembly GCF_018294505.1). Taxonomy (NCBI): domain Eukaryota; kingdom Viridiplantae; phylum Streptophyta; class Magnoliopsida; order Poales; family Poaceae; genus Triticum; species Triticum aestivum. Next base: position 584,122,164 of record NC_057802.1, on the reverse strand, counting down.
AACTTTAATCCTAGGCCTTATCCTAGTAATTCCTCTAATAATTATGGTAATTCCTACAAAAATTCTTATGGAAACTTTAATAAGATGCCTTCTGAATTTGAGACTAGTGTTAAGGAGTTTATGAATTTGCAAAAGAATTTCAATGCTTTGCTTGAAGAAAAATTGCTTAAAGTTGATGAATTGGCTAGGAGCGTTGATAGAATTTCTCTTGATGTTGATTCTTTAAAACTTAGATCTATTCCACCTAAGCATGATATCAATGAGTCTCTCAAAGCCATGAGAATTTCCATTGATGAGTGCAAATAAAGAACCGCTAGGATGCGTGCTAAGAAAGATTGCTTTATGAAAGCGTGTTCTTCTAATTTCTATGAAAATAAAGATGAAGATCTAAAATTTATTGATGTGTCCCCTATTAAATCTTTGTTTTGCAATATGAATCTTGATAATGAAGGGACTTAATATGATCCACCTTTACCTAGAAAGCGTCACAAAAATTCGGAGTCTTTAGATCTTGATGCAAAAATTGGTAAAAGTAGGATTGAAGAGATCAAAACTCTCGATATCAATGAACCCACCATTTTGGATTTCAAGGAATTTAATTATGATAATTGCTCTTTGATAGATTGTATTTCCTTGTTGCAATCCGTGCTAAATTCTCCACATGCTTATAGCCAACATAAAGCTTTTACTAAACACATCGTTGATGCTTTGATGCAATCTTATGAAGAAGAATTTGAGTTGGAAGTTTCTATCCCTAGAAAACTTTATGATGAGTGGGAACCTACTATTAAAATTAAAATTAAAGATCATGAATGCTATGCTTTGTGTGATTTGGGTGCTAGTGTTCCCACGATCCCAAAAACTTTGTGCGATTTGCTAGGTTTCCGTGATTTTGATGATTGCTCTCTAAACTTGCACCTTGCGAATTCCACCATTAAGAAACCTATGGGAAGAATTAATGATGTTCTTATTATTGCAAATAGTAATTATGTGCCCGTAGATTTTATTGTTCTTGATATAGATTGCAATCCTTCATGTCCTATTATTCTTGGTAGACCTTTCCTTAGAACGATTGGTGCAATTATTGATATGAAGGAAGGGAATATTAGATTTCAATTTCCGTTAAGGAAAGGCATGGAACACTTCCCTAGAAAGAAAATAAAATTACCTTATGAATCTATCATGGATTGCCTACCAAAGATGGCAATACCTAGATCTATCCTTGCTTTTATGCCTAGCTAGGGGCGTTAAACGATAGCACTTGTTGGGAGGCAACCCAATTTTATTTTTAGTTTTTTGCTTTTTGCTTCTCTTGAGGAATAAATATGTGATCTAGCCTCTGTTTAGATGTGTTCTTATGTTTTAATTAGTGTTTGTGCCAAGTTAAACCTATAGGATCTTCTTGGATGATAGTTATTTGATCTTGCTGAAAATTCCAGAAACTTTCTGTTCACGAAAATAATTGTTAAAAATCACCAGAACGTGATAAAATATCTATTCCAATTTCTTATGATCAATAAACAAATTGTCTAGGTCGTCCTATTTTGGCTGAATTTTTGGAGTTCCAGAAGTTTGCGTTAGTTACAGATTACTACAGACTGTTCTGTTTTTGACAGATTCTGTTTTTCGTGTGTTGTTTGCTTATTTTGATGAATCTATGGCTAATAAAATAGTTTATAAACCATAGAGAAGTTGGAATACAGTAGGTTTAACACCAATAAAAATAAATAATGAGTTAATTACAGTACCTTAAAGTGGTGTTTTGTTTTCTTTCGCTAACGGAGCTCACGAGATTTTCTGTTAAGTTTTGTGTTGTGAAGTTTTCAAGTTTTGGGTGAAAGATTTGATGGATTATGGAACAAGGAGTGGCAAGAGCCTAAGCTTTGGGATGCCCATGTCACCCCAAGATAATCTAAGGACACCAAAAAGCCAAAGCTTGGGGATGCCCCGGAAGGCATCCCCTCTTTCGTCTACTTCCATCGGTAACATTACTTGGGGCTATATTTTTATTCACCACATGATATGTGTTTTTCTTGGAGAGTCTTGTATTATTTGAGTCTTTGTTTGTTAGTTTTCCACAATAATATTTGCTGTACACACCTTTTGAGAGAGACACACATGATTCGGAAATTGTTAGAATACTCTATGTGCTTCACTTATATCTTTTGAGTTATGTAGTTTTTGCTCTAGTGCTTCACTTATATCTTTTAGAGCACGGTGGTGGATTTGTTTTATAGAAACTATTGTTCTCTCATGCTTCACTTAGATTATTTTGAGAGTCCTACAAAACAGCATGGTAGTTTGCTTTAACAATGATAGGCATTCAAGATTAGTACAAAATTCTCTTATGAGTGTGTTGAATATTATGAGAAGTTTGATACTAGATAATTGTTTTGAGATATGGAGATGGTGATATTAGAGTCATGCTAGTTGAGTAGTTTTGAATTTGAGAAATACTTGTGTTAAAGTTTGTGATTCCCGTAGCATGCACGTATGGTGAACCGTTATGTGATGAAGTCGGAGCATGATTTATTTATTGATTGTCTTCCTTATGAGTGGCGGTCGGGGACAAGCGATGGTCTTTTCCTACCAATCTATCCCCCTAGGAGCATGCGCGTAATACTTCGCTTTGATAACTTGTAGATTTTTGCAACAAATATATGAGTTCTTTATGACTAATGTTGAGTCCATGGATTATACGCACTTTTCTTCCTTCCACCATTGCTAGCCTCTCTAATACCGCGCACTTTTCGCCGGTATCATACACCCACCATATACCTTCCTCAAAACAGCCACCATACCTACCTATTATGGCATTTCCATAGCCATTCCGAGATATATTGCCATGCAAATTTCCACCGTTCCGTTTATTATGACATGCTCCATCATTGTCATATTGCTTTGCGTGATCATGCAATTGACATTGTATTTGTGGCAAAGCCACCGTTCATAATTCTTTCATACATGTCACTCTTGATTCATTGCATATCTTGGTACACCGCCGGAGGCATTCACATAGAGTCATATTGTTGTTCTAAGTATTGAGTTGTAATTCTTGAGTTGTAAGAAAATAAGAGTGCGATGATCATCATTATTAGAGCATTGTCCCAAGTGAGGAAAGGATGATGGAGACTATGATTCCCCCACAAGTCGGGATGAGACTCCGGACTAAAAAAAAGAGGCCATAAAAAAAGAAGAGAAAAGGCCCAAATAAAAAAATGAATGAGAGAAAAAGAGAGAAGGGACAATGTTACTATCCTTTTACCACACTTGTGCTTCAAAGTAGCACCATGATCTTCATGATAGAGAGTCTCCTATGATATCACTTTCATATACTAGTGGGAAATTTTCATTATAGAACTTGGCTTGTATGTTCCAATGATGGGCTTCCTCAAATTGCCGTAGGTCTTCATGAGCAAGAGAGTTGGATGCACACCCACTTAGTTTCTTTTGTTGAGCTTTCATATACTTATAGCTCTAGTGCATCCGTTGCGTGGCAATCCCTACTCACTCACACTGATATCTATTGATGGGCATCTCCATAGCCCGTTGATACGCCTAGTTGATGTGAGACTATCTTCTCCATTTTTGTCTTCTCCACAACCACCATTATATTCCACACATAGTGCTATGTCCATGGCTCACGCTCATGTATTGCGTGAAGATTGAAAAAGTTTGAGAACGTCAAAAGTATGAAACAATTGCTTGGCTTGTCATCGGGGTTGTGCATGATTAAATACTTTGTGTGATGAAGATAGAGCATAGCCAGACTATATAATTTTGTAGGGATAACTTTCTTTGGCCATGTCATTTTGAGAAGACATAATTGCTTAGTTTGTATGCTTGAAGTATTATTATTTTTATTTCAATATTAAACTTTTGTCTTGAATCTTTCGGATCTGAATATTCATATCACAATTAAGAAGAATTACATTGAAATTATGCCAGGTAGCATTCCACATCAAAAATTCTGTTTTTATCATTTACCTACTCGAGGACGAGCAGGAATTAAGCTTGGGGATGCTTGATACGTCTCCAACGTATCTATAATTTTTGATTGTTCCATGCTATATTATATTCTCTTTTGGACATTATTGGGCTTTATTATACACTTTTATATTATTTTTGGGACTAACCTATTAACCGGAGGCCTAGCCCAGAATTGCTGTTTTTTGCCTATTTCAGAGTTTCGCAGAAAAAGAATATCAAACGGAGTCCAAATGGAATGAAACCTTCGGGAACGTGATTTTCGGAACGAACGTGATCTAGAGGACTTGGACCCTACGTCAAGACATCAAACAGGAGGCCATGAGGTAGGGGGCGTGCCTACCCCCCCCCCCCCCAGGCGCGCCCTCCACCCTCGTGGGCCCCCCTGTTGCTCCACCGACGTACTTCTTCCTCCTATATATACCGACGTACCCCCAAACTACCAGATACGGAGCCAAAAACCTAATTCCACCGCCGCAACCTTCTGTACCCGTGAGATCCCATCTCGGTGCTTGTTCCGGAGCTCCGCCGGAGGGGGCAACGATCACGGAGGGCTTCTACATCAACACCATAGCCTCTCCGATGATGTGTGAGTAGTTTACCTTAGACCTTCGGGTCCATAGTTACTAGCTAGATGGCTTCTTCTCTCTTTTTGGATCTCAATACAATGTTCTCCCCGTCTCTTGTGGAGATCTATTCGATGTAATCTTCTTTTGCGGTGTGTTTGTTGAGACCGATGAATTGTGGGTTTATGATCAAGTTTATCTATGAACAATATTTGAATCTTCTGAATTCGTTTATGTATGATTGGTTATCTTTGCAAGTCTCTTCGAATTATCAGTTTGATTTGGCCTACTAGATTGATCTTTCTTGCAATGGGAGAAGTGCTTAGCTTTGGGTTCAATCTTGCGGTGTCCTTTCCCAGTGACAGTAGGGGCAGCAAGGCACGTATTGTATTGTTGCCATCGAGGATAACAAGATGGGGTTTATATCATATTGCATGAGTTTATCCCTCTACATCATGTCATCTTGCTTAAAGCGTTACTCTGTCCTTATGAACTTAATACTCTAGATGCATGCTGGATAACGGTCGATGTGTGGAGTAATAGTAGTAGATGCAGGCAGGAGTCGGTCTACTTGTCTCGGACGTGATGCCTATATACATGATCATGCCTAGATATTCTCATAACTATGCTCAATTCTGTCAATTGCTCAACAGTAATTTGTTCACCCACCGTAAATACTTATGCTCTTGAGAGAAGCCACTAGTGAAACCTATGCCCCCGGGTCTATTTTCCATCATATTAATCTCCCGACACTTAGCTATTTCTGGCGCCGTTTTTATTTTACTTTCTTTACTTTGAATATTTATCATAAAAATACCAAAAATATTATCCTATCATATCTATCAGATCTCACTCTCGTAAGCGACCGTGTAGGGATTGACAACCCCTTATCGCGTTGGTTGCGAGGATTTATTTGTTTGTGTAGGTGCGAGGGACTCATGCGTGGCCTCCTACTGGATTGATACCTTGGTTCTCAAAAACTGAGGGAAATACTTACGCTACTTTGCTGGATCACCCTTTCCTCTTCAAGGGAAAACCAACGCAGTGCTCAAGAGGTAGCAGTACCCTACCATAATCTCTTCGTTTGTTCTCCGCTATAGTGACTTTGGAGTGACTCTTTGTTGCATGTTGAGGGATAGTTATATGATCCAATTATGTTATTATTGTTGAGAGAACTTGCACTAGTGAAAGTATGAACCCTAGGCCTTGTTTCCTAGCATTGCACTACCGTTTGTGCTCACTTTTACCACTTGTTACCTTGCTGTTTTTATATTTTCAGATTACAAAAACCTATATCTACCATCCATATTGCACTTGTATCACCATCTCTTCGCCGAACTAGTGCACCTATACAATTTACCATTGTATTGGGTGTGTTGGGGACACAAGAGACTCTTTGTTATTTGGTTGCAGGGTTGTTTGAGAGAGACCATCTTCATCCTACGCCTCCCACGGATTGATAAACCTTAGGTCATCCACTTGAGGGAAATTTTCTACTGTCCTACAAACCTCTGCACTTGGAGGCCCAACAACGTCTACAAGAAGAAGGTTGCGTAGTAGACATCAAGCAGTTTCTGGCGCCGTTGCCGGGGAGGTTAGTGCTTGAAGGTATATCTTTAGATCTTGCAATCGAATCTTTTTGTTTCTTGTTTTATCACTAGTTTAGTCTATAAAATAAAACTACAAAAAAATGGAATTGAGTTTGTCTCATACACTTCATCTTTTTAATGTCTTTCGTGAAAAAGATGGTAAGGAAAATTGTGCTCAAGTACTAGAAGAAGAAATCTATAAAATGTTTGGCACTAAATCTTTATATGATGAGCATGATTGCAATGTTGTTAGTATGAATTCCTTGAATACCCATGATGCTAATGATATGCAAAGCCACAAGCTTGGGGATGCTATGTTTGATGAAGATGATATGTTTAGTCCCCCAAGTTTTGATGAGCAAATTTATTATGATGATAGCATGCCTTCTACCTATGATGATTATATTGATGAAAGTGGGTTTGGAAGAGTGTCAACTTTAGGAAGTAATGATCCCACTATTTTGGAGGATGTTGAATCTTATAATATTTATGAAAGTAGATTTGGAGAGGTCATGACTTTATTTAGTGATGTATCCACTATTTCGGAAGAGGTTTCAATTGATTATGATGAGAACAAAGTTGCTACTTATAATGACTATTGTGATGAAACTTACGCAATAAAAAGTAGTGATGATTATATTTATAAAACTTGTCATGATTATGATTACCCTTTTTCTGAACATTACTCTTTGAATGTAGAAACAATTTATAGTATTCAAGTCTCTTATGATACTCCCACTATTCCGAATGAGAAGAATTTTGCTTGTGTGGAGAGCAGTAAATTTTCTATGCTTGTAGATCATGAAAAGAATGCTTTAGGTTCTGGTTATATTTTTGAATTCATTCATGATGCTACTGAAAGTTATTATGAGGGAGGGATGTATGCTTGTAGGAATTGCAATAATATCAAGTTTCCTCTCTATGTGCTTAAAATCTTGAAGTTATGGTTGTTTTACCTTCCTATGCAAGTTGATTCTTGTTCCCGTAAGTTGTTTGCTCACAAAATCCCTATGCATAGGAAGTGGGTTAGACTTAAATGTGCTAGTCATGTTTTTCATGATGCTCTCTTTATGTTTCAATTCTTATCTGTTATGTGAGCATCGTTGAAATCATCATGCCTAGCTAGGGGCGTTAAACGTTAGCGCTTGTTGGGAGGCAACCCAATTTTATTTTAGTTTCTTGCTTTTTGGTTCTGTTTAGTAATAAATAATCCATCTAGCTTCTGTTTAGATGTGGTTTTGTGTTTTTATTAGTGTTTGTGCCAAGTAGAACCTTTGGGAAGACTTGGGTGAAGTCTTTATGATCATGCTGTAAAAAACAGAAACTTTAGCGCTCACGAGATTAGCTTCAACTTTTTACTGGAGAGTGATATTTAGTTGATTATTTTTTCATATGATTACTAGACAAATTCCTCAGGTCCACCAATTTAGTTTAGAATTTTTGGGGTTCCATAAGTATACGTTTGATACAGATTACTACAGACTGTTCTGTATTTGACAGATTTTGTTTTCATTGTGTTGCTTGCTTATTTTGATGACTCTATGGCTAGTAAAATAGTTTATAAACCATAGATAAGTTGTAATACAGTAGGTTTAACACCAATATAAATAAATAATGAGTTCATTACAGTACCTTGAAGTGGTGTTTTGTTTTCTTTCGTTAACGGAGCTCACGAGATTTTCTGTTAAGTTTTGTGTCGTGAAGTTTTCAAGTTTTGGATAAAGATTCGATGGACTACAGAATAAGAAGTGGAAAGAGCCTAAGCTTTGGGATGCCCCAAGGTAATATTCAAGGATAACCAAGAGCCTAAGCTTGGGGATGCCCCGGAAGGCATCCCCTCTTTCGTCTTCGTTCATCTGTAACTTTACTTGGAGCTATATTTTTATTCACCACATGATATGTGTTTTGCTTGGAGCGTCATTTTATTTTCTTTAGCTTTGCTTGCTGTTTGAATAATTTTTCAAGATCTGAAATTCTTAAATGAGAGAGAGTCTTCACATAGCTACATAATTATTTAACTACTCATTGATCTTCACTTATATCTTTTTGGAGTAGTTTGTCATTTACTCGTGTGCTTCACTTATATCCTATGAGTAAATGGTTGAATGATTTGAATGTCATAAATCTGAAATTATATATGTTTCATATGCCTTTCCCATGGGGAGTAATGCCTTCACATATAATAAGTAGCGGTGGTAAATTTATCGAAGGTTAGCAAACATTGTATTGGTCACTTGAACAATTCATGAAAGAATATTGACGGAAGAGAGATTTCACATATAAATATACTATCTTGGACATCTTCTATGATTATGAGCCCCATTAATTATTTTCAAACCTGAGCAAATTAGTTTAAGTTGGACAAGGAAGACAACATAATGAGTGATGCTTGGGTATATTTGTATAGAAGTTATATTGTTATGGATCCTCTAACATGTGGTGCTTGCTATTTAGAATCCTTTGCTAGCCAAAATATCTGTACTAAGCGGGAATACTGCTTGTGCATCCAAATTCCTTAAACCAAGTTTATTCCATGAGTGTCCACCATATCTACCTATAGGCGGTATTTACCCGCCGTTCCAAGTAAATTTGCATGTGCCAAACTCTAAACCTTCAAATAATAATCTGTTTTGTATGCCCGAATCGCTCATGTAGCGACTAGGGGCTAGCAGTATCTTCCATGCTAGGTGGGTTATTCTCACGATGAGTGGACTCCGCTCATCATTCACGAGAAAATGGCTGGTAACTGGGATGCCCAATCCCATGATCAAAAGATCGAAATCAAATAAAAAATAATTGCAAACAAAACTCCCCCAGGATTGATGTTAGTTTGAGGCACCCGTTGAAGGAAATATGCCCTAGAGGCAATAATAAAGTTATTATTTGTTTCCTTATATCATGATAAATGTTTATTATTCATGCTAGAATTGTATTAACCGGAAAGATGGTACATGTGTGAATACATAGACAAACAGAGTGTCACTAGTATGCCTCTACTTGACTAGCTCGTTGATCAAAGATGGTTATGTTTCCTAGCCATTGACATGAGTTGTCATTTGATTAATGGGATCACATCATTAAGAGAATGATGTGGTTGACTTGACCCATTCCGTTAGCTTAGCACTTGATCGTTTAGTATGTTGCTATTGCTTTCTCCATGACTTATACATGTTCCTATGACTATGAGATTATGCAACTCCCGTTTACCGGAGGAACACTTTGTGTGCTACCAAACGTCACAACGTAACTGGGTGATTATAAAGGTGATCTACAGGTGTCTCCGAAGGTACTTGTTGGGTTGGCGTATTTCGAGATTAGGATTTATCACTCCGATTGTCGGAGAGGTATCTCTGGGCCCTCTCGGTAATGCACATCACTTAAGCCTTGCAAGCATTGCAACTAATGAGTTTGTTGCGAGATGATGTATTACGGAACGAGTAAAGAGACTTGCCGGTAACGAGATTGAACTAGGTATTAAGATACCGACGATCGAATCTCGGGCAAGTAACATACCGATGACAAAGGGAACAACGTATGTTGTTATGCGGTTTGACCGATAAAGATCTTCGTAGAATATGTGGGAGCCAATATGGGCATCCAGGTCCCGCTATTGGTTATTGACCGGAGACGTGTCTCGGTCATGTCTACATAGTTCTCGAACCCGTAGGGTCCGCACGCTTAACGTTACGATGACAGTTTTATTATGAGTTTATGAGTTTTGATGTACCGAAGGAGTTCGGAGTCCCGGATGAGATCGGGGACATGACGAGGAGTCTCGAAATGGTCGAGACGTAAAGATCGATATATTGGACGACTATATTCGGACATCGGAAAGGTTCCGAGTGATTCGGGTATTTTTCGGAGTACCGGAGAGTTACGGGAATTCGTATTGGGCCTTAATGGGCCATACGGGAAAGGAGAGAAAGGCCCCAAAGGGTGGCCGCACCCCTCCCCATGGACTAGTCCGAATTGGACTAGGGAGAGGGGGCGCCCCCTTCCTTCCTTCTCCTTCTCCCTTCCCTTCTCCTACTCCAACAAGGAAAGGAGGAGTCCTACTCCCGGTGGGAGTAGGACCCCCCCTTGGCGCGCCCTCCTCCTAGGCCGGCCGCCTCCCCCCTTGCTCCTTTATATACGGGGGCAGGGGGGCACCCCATAGACACAACAATTGATCTATTGATCTCTTAGCCGTGTGCGGTGCCCCCCTCCACCATATTACACCTCGATAATATCGTAGCGGTGCTTAGGCGAAGCCCTGCGTCGGTAGAACATCATCATCGTCACCACGCCGTCGTGCTGACGAAACTCTCCCTCAACACTCGGCTGGATCGGAGTTCGAGGGACGTCATCGAGCTGAACATGTGCTGAACTCGGAGGTGCCGTGCGTTCGGTACTTGATCGGTCGGATCGTGAAGACGTACGACTACATCAACCGCGTTGTGTTAACGCTTCCGCTTTCGGTCTACGAGGGTACGTGGACAACACTCTCCCCTCTCGTTGCTATGCATCACCATGATCTTGCGTGTGCGTAGGAAATTTTTGAAATTACTACGTTCCCCAACAGTGGCATCCGAGCCTGGTTTTATGCGTAGATGTCATATGCACGAGTAGAACACAAGTGAGTTGTGGGCGATATAAGTCATACTGCTTACCAGCATGTCATACTTTGGTTCGGCGGTATTGTTGGATGAAGCGGCCCGGACCGACATTACGCGTACGCTTACGCGAGACTGGTTCTTCCGACGTGCTTTGCACAGAGGTGGCTGGCGGGTGTCAGTTTCTCCAACTTTAGTTGAACCGAGTGTGGCTACGCCCGGTCCTTGCGAAGGTTAAAATAGCACCAACTTGACAAACTATCGTTGTGGTTTTGATGCGTAGGTAAGAACGGTTCTTGCTAAGCCCGTAGCAGCCACGTAAAACTTGCAACAACAAAGTAGAGGACGTCTAACTTGTTTTGCAGGGCATGTTGTGATGTGATATGGTCAAAGCATGATGCTAAATTTATTGTATGAGATGATCATGTTTTGTAACCGAGTTATGGACAACTGGCAGGAGCCATATGGTTGTCGCTTTATTGTATGCAATGCAATCGCCCTGTAATGCTTTACTTTATCACTAAGCGGTAGCGATAGTCGTAGAAGCATAAGATTGGTGAGACGACAATGATGCTACGATGGAGATCAAGGTGTCGCGCCGGTGACGATGGTGATCATGACGGTGCTTCGGAGATGGAGATCACAAGCACAAGATGATGATGGCCATATCATATCACTTATATTGATTGCATGTGATGTTTATCTTTTATGCATCTTATCTTGCTTTGATTGACGGTAGCATTATAAGATGATCCCTCACTAAATTATCAAAGTATAAGTGTTCTCCCTGAGTATGCACCGTTGCGAAAGTTCTTCGTGCTGAGACACCACGTGATGATCGGGTGTGATAGGCTCTACGTTCAAATACAACGGGTGCAAAACAGTTGCACACGCGGAATACTCAGGTTAAACTTGACGAGCCTAGCATATAACAGATATGGCCTCGGAACACGGAGACCGAAAGGTCGAGCGTGAATCATATAGTAGATATGATCAACATAGTGATGTTCACCGTTGAAACTACTCCATCTCACGTGATGATCGGACATGGTTTAGTTGATATGGATCACGTGATCACTTAGAGGATTAGAGGGATGTCTATCTAAGTGGGAGTTCTTAAGTAATATGATTAATTGAACTTGAATTTATCATGAACTTAGTACCTGATAGTATCTTGCTTGTCTATGTTAATTGTAGATAGATGGCCCGTGCTGTTGTTCCGTTGAATTTTAATGCGTTCCTTGAGAAAGCAAAGTTGAAAGATGATGGTAGCAATTACACGGACTGGGTCCGTAACTTGAGGATTATCCTCATTGCTGCACAGAAGAATTACGTCCTGGAAGCACCGCTGGGTGCCAGGCCTGCTGCAGGAGCAACACCAGATGTTATGAACGTCTGGCAGAGCAAAGCTGATGACTACTCGATAGTTCAGTGTGCCATGCTTTACGGCTTAGAACCGGGTCTTCAACGACGTTTTGAACGTCATGGAGCATATGAGATGTTCCAGGAGTTGAAGTTAATATTTCAAGCAAATGCCCGGATTGAGAGATATGAAGTCTCCAATAAGTTCTATAGCTGCAAGATGGAAGAGAATAGTTCTGTCAGTGAGCATATACTCAAAATGTCTGGGTATAACAATCACTTGATTCAACTGGGAGTTAATCTTCCGGATGATAGCGTCATTGACAGAATTCTTCAATCACTGCCACCAAGCTACAAGAGCTTCGTGATGAACTATAACATGCAAGGGATGGATAAGACGATTCCCGAGCTCTTCGCAATGCTAAAGGCTGCGGAGGTAGAAATCAAAAAGGAGCATCAAGTGTTGATGGTCAATAAGACCACTAGTTTCAAGAAAAAGGGCAAAGGGAAGAAGAAGGGGAACTTCAAGAAAAACAGCAAGCAAGTTGTTGTTCAGGAGAAGAAACCCAAGTCTGGACCTAAGCCTGAGACTGAGTGCTTCTACTGCAAGCAGACTGGTCACTGGAAGCGGAACTGCCCCAAGTATTTGGCGGATAAGAAGGATGGCAAGGTGAACAAAGGTATATGTGATATACATGTTATTGATGTGTACCTTACTAATGCTCGCAGTAGCACCTGGGTATTTGATACTGGTTCTGTTGCTAATATTTGCAACTCGAAACAGGGGCTACGGATTAAGCGAAGATTGGCTAAGGACGAGGTGACGATGCGCGTGGGAAATGGTTCCAAAGTCGATGTGATCGCGGTCGGCACGCTACCTCTACATCTACCTTCGGGATTAGTTTTAGACCTAAATAATTGTTATTTGGTGCCAGCGTTAAGCATGAACATTATATCTGGATCTTGTTTGATGCGAGACGGTTATTCATTTAAATCAGAGAATAATGGTTGTTCTATTTATATGAGTAATATCTTTTATGGTCATGCACCCTTGAAGAGTGGTCTATTTTTGTTGAATCTCGATAGTAGTGATACACATATTCATAATATTGAAGCCAAAAGATGCAGAGTTGATAATGATAGTGCAACTTATTTGTGGCACTGCCGTTTAGGTCATATCGGTGTAAAGCGCATGAAGAAACTCCATACTGATGGACTTTTGGAACCACTTGATTATGAATCACTTGGTACTTGCGAACCGTGCCTCATGGGCAAGATGACTAAAACACCGTTCTCCGGAACTATGGAGAGAGCAACAGATTTGTTGGAAATCATACATACAGATGTATGTGGTCCGATGAATATTGAGGCTCGTGGCGGATATCGTTATTTTCTCACCTTCACAGATGATTTGAGCAGATATGGGTATATCTACTTAATGAAACATAAGTCTGAAACATTTGAAAAGTTCAAAGAATTTCAGAGTGAAGTTGAAAATCATCGTAACAAGAAAATAAAATTTCTACGATCTGATCGTGGAGGAGAATATTTGAGTTATGAGTTTGGTCTTCATTTGAAACAATGCGGAATAGTTTCGCAACTCACGCCACCCGGAACACCACAGCGTAATGGTGTGTCCGAACGTCGTAATCGTACTTTACTAGATATGGTGCGATCTATGATGTCTCTTACTGATTTACCGCTATCGTTTTGGGGTTATGCTTTAGAGACGGCTGCATTCACGTTAAATAGGGCACCATCAAAATCCGTTGAGACGACGCCTTATGAACTGTGGTTTGGCAAGAAACCAAAGTTGTCGTTTCTTAAAGTTTGGGGCTGCGATGCTTATGTGAAAAAACTTCAACCTGATAAGCTCGAACCCAAATCGGAGAAATGTGTCTTCATAGGATACCCAAAGGAAACTGTTGGGTACACCTTCTATCACAGATCCGAAGGCAAAACTTTTGTTGCTAAATTCGGAATTTTTCTGGAGAAGGAGTTTCTCTCGAAAGAAGTGAGTGGGAGGAAAGTAGAACTTGATGAGGTAACTGTACCTGCTCCCTTATTGGAAAGTAGTTCATCACAGAAACCGGTTTCTGCGACGCCTACACCAATTAGTGAGGAAGTTAATGATGATGATCATGAAACTTCAGATCAAGTTATTACTGAACCTCGTAGGTCAACCAGAGTAAGATCCGCACCAGAGTGGTACGGTAATCCTGTTCTGGAGGTTATGTTACTAGACCATGACGAACCTACAAACTATGAAGAAGCGATGGTGAGCCCAGATTCCGCAAAATGGCTTGAGGCCATGAAATCCGAGATGGGATCCATGTATGAGAACAAAGTATGGACTTTGGTTGACTTGCCCGATGATCGGCAAGCCATTGAAAATAAATGGATCTTCAAGAAGAAGACTGACGCTGACGGTAATGTTACTGTCTATAAAGCTCGACTTGTTGCGAAAGGTTTTCGACAAGTTCAAGGGATTGACTACGATGAGACCTTCTCACCCGTAGCGATGCTTAAGTCTGTCCGAATCATGTTAGCAATTGCCGCATTTTATGATTATGAAATTTGGCAAATGGATGTCAAAACTGCATTCCTGAATGGATTTCTGGAAGAAGAATTGTATATGATGCAACCGGAAGGTTTTGTCGATCCAAAGGGAGCTAACAAAGTGTGCAAGCTCCAGCGATCCATTTATGGACTGGTGCAAGCCTCTCGGAGTTGGAATAAACGCTTTGATAGTGTGATCAAAGCATTTGGTTTTGTACAGACTTTTGGAGAAGCCTGTATTTACAAGAAAGTGAGTGGGAGCTCTGTAGCATTTCTGATATTATATGTGGATGACATATTGCTGATTGGAAATGATATAGAATTTCTGGATAGCATAAAGGGATACTTGAATAAGAGTTTTTCAATGAAAGACCTCGGTGAAGCTGCGTATATATTGGGCATCAAGATCTATAGAGATAGATCAAGACGCTTAATTGGACTTTCTCAAAGCACATACCTTGACAAAGTTTTGAAGAAGTTCAAAATGGATCAAGCAAAGAAAGGGTTCTTGCCTGTGTTACAAGGTGTGAAGTTGAGTAAGACTCAATGCCCGACCACTGCAGAAGATAGAGAGAAGATGAAAGATGTTCCCTATGCTTCAGCCATAGGCTCTATCATGTATGCAATGCTGTGTACCAGACCTGATGTGTGCCTTGCTATAAGTCTAGCAGGGAGGTACCAAAGTAATCCAGGAGTGGATCACTGGACAGCGGTCAAGAACATCCTGAAATACCTGAAAAGGACTAAGGATATGTTTCTCGTATATGGAGGTGACAAAGAGCTCATCGTAAATGGTTACGTTGATGCAAGCTTTGACACTGATCCGGACGATTCTAAATCGCAAACCGGATACGTGTTTACATTGAACGGTGGAGCTGTCAGTTGGTGCAGTTCTAAACAAAGCGTCGTGGCGGGATCTACATGTGAAGCGGAGTACATAGCTGCTTCGGAAGCAGCAAATGAAGGAGTCTGGATGAAGGAGTTCATATCCGATCTAGGTGTCATACCTAGTGCATCGGGTCCAATGAAAATCTTTTGTGACAATACTGGTGCAATTGCCTTGGCAAAGGAATCCAGATTTCACAAGAGAACCAAGCACATCAAGAGACGCTTCAATTCCATCCGGGATTTAGTCCAGGTGGGAGACATAGAAATTTGCAAGATACATACGGATCTGAATGTTGCAGACCCGTTGACTAAGCCTCTTCCACGAGCAAAACATGATCAGCACCAAGGCTCCATGGGTGTAAGAATCATTACTGTGTAATCTAGATTATTGACTCTAGTGCAAGTGGGAGACTGAAGGAAATATGCCCTAGAGGCAATAATAAAGTTATTATTTATTTCCTTATATCATGATAAATGTTTATTATTCATGCTAGAATTGTATTAACCGGAAACATGATACATGTGTGAATACATAGACAAACAGAGTGTCACTAGTATGCCTCTACTTGACTAGCTCGTTGATCAAAGATGGTTATGTTTCCTAGCCATAGACATGAGTTGTCATTTGATTAACGGGATCACATCATTAGGAGAATGATGTGATTGACTTGACCCATTCCGTTAGCTTAGCACTCGATCGTTTAGTATGTTGCTATTGCTTTCTCCATGACTTATACATGTTCCTATGACTATGAGATTATGCAACTCCCGTTTACCGGAGGAACACTTTGTGTGCTATCAAACGTCACCACGTAACTTGGTGATTATAAAGGTGCTCTACAGGTGTCTCCGAAGGTACTTGTTGGGTTGGCGTATTTCGAGATTAGGATTTGTCACTCCGATTGTCGGAGAGGTATCTCTGGGCCCTCTCGGTAATGCACATCACTTAAGCCTTGCAAGCATTGCAACTAATGAGTTTGTTGCGAGATGATGTATTACGGAACGAGTAAAGAGACTTGCCGGTACGAGATTGAACTAGGTATTAAGATACCGACGATCGAATCTCGGGCAAGTAACATACCGATGACAAAGGGAACAACGTATGTTGTTATGCGGTTTGACCGATAAAGATCTTCGTAGAATATGTGGGAACCAATATGGGCATCCAGGTCCCGCTATTGGTTATTGACCCGGAGACGTGTCTCGGTCATGTCTACATAGTTCTCGAACCCGTAGGGTCCGCACGCTTCACGTTACGATGACAGTTTTATTATGAGTTTATGAGTTTTGATGTACCGAAGGAGTTCGGAGTCCCGGATGAGATTTGGGACATGACGAGGAGTCTCGAAATGGTCGAGACGTAAAGATCGATATATTGGACGACTATATTCGGACATCGGAAAGGTTCCGAGTGATTCGGGTATTTTTCGGAGTACCGGAGAGTTACGGGAATTCGTATTGGGCCTTAATGGGCCATACGGGAAAGGAGAGAAAGGCCCCAAAGGGTGGCCGCACCCCTCCCCATGGACTAGTCCGAATTGGACTAGGGAGGGGGGCGCCCCTTCCTTCCTTCTCCTTCTCCCTTCCCTTCTCCTACTCCAACAAGGAAAGGAGGAGTCCTACTCCCGGTGGGAGTAGGACTCCCCCCTTGGCGCGCCCTCCTCCTAGGCCGGCCGCCTCCCCCTTGCTCCTTTATATACGGGGGCAGGGGGCATCCCATAGACACAACAATTGATCTATTGATCTCTTAGCCGTGTGCGGTGCCCCCCTCCACCATATTACACCTCGATAATATCGTAGCGGTGCTTAGGCGAAGCCCTGCGTCAGTAGAACATCATCATCGTCACCACGCCGTCGTGCTGACGAAACTCTCCCTCAACACTCGGCTGGATCGGAGTTCGAGGGACGTCATCGAGCTGAACGTGTGCTGAACTCGAAGGTGTCGTGCGTTTGGTACTTGATCGGTCGGATCGTGAAGACGTACGACTACATCAACCGCGTTGTGTTAACGCTTCCGCTTTCGGTCTACGAGGGTACGTGGACAACACTTTCCCCTCTCGTTGCTATGCATCACCATGATCTTGCGTGTGCGTAGGAAATTTTTGAAATTACTATGTTCCCCAACACCCGTTGTTTCGGGCAAGCCATGGATTGATGATTGTTGGTGGAGGGGGAGTAAAAATCTTTACCTTTCTGTTTGGGAACCTCCTATAATGTATGTAGTATGGAAGATATTGGGAACTCTTAGTTGTTATGTTGACAATGAAAGCATACCTCTCAAAATTATTTTCATCTCTGTTTTTGCTTCGAGCTCTGGCACCTCTGCAAATCCCTGCTTCCCTCTACGAAGGGCCTATCTTTTACTTTTATGCAAGAGTCAGTAGTATTCCTTCTTATTCCAACCTACTCTTTAGTTGGAAAGCATCATGTGATGGAAAGATCTAGGCATATATGGCCATTCAAATATATTTGAGCATGAATTATTACTGTTGACATTACCCTTGAGGTAAAAGGTTGGGAGGCAAAACATTAAGCCCCTATCTTTCTCTGTGTTCGATGAATACTATTTGTTCTAAAAATATGCTTTGAGTGGTAGCAATCATGGAAGACTAAATGATAGTTGAGTATGTGAAGTTTGCTGAATCAAAGCTCTGACATAGACTGTTCCTGAAAATAAGATGAACTGTAATTGTTTGATGACTAATAACACGGTTTGTTAGTTTTCAAGAAGGTTTATGATCTATACTTTAACATGTGAATAGCTTGTTACTTGTTTATGAAAAGTTTTATGAGTTGAGCTACTGTTATGACATATAATGATGCTAGAAAAGGTGATTGAAATTATCATTGATCAAACTTATGCACCTGCTAGCATTCACACTTCATAAATTATTTCTTTTATCATTTACCTACTCGAGGACGAGCAGGAATTAAGCTTGGGGATGCTGAAACGTCTCCAACGTATCCATAATTTATGATGTATTCATGCTATTATATTATCCATCTTGGATGTTTTATGGGCTTTACTATGCACTTTTATATTACTTTGGGACTAAACTATTGACCCAGAGCCCAGTGCCAGTTTCTGTTTTTTCCCTTGTTTCAGTGTTTCGCAGAAAAGGAATAACAAACGGAGTCCAAACGGAATGAAACCTTCGGAAAAGTTATTTTTGGAAAGAAAGCAATACGGGAGACTTGGAGTGCACGTCAGGGGATCAACAAGGAGAGCACGAGGCAGGGGGCGCGCCCACCCCCCTGGCCGGGCCCTCCACCCTCGTGGGCCCCTCGTGGCTTCCCTTACCGACTTCTTTCGCCTATATATTCCCATATACCCTAAAACCATCGAAGAACAGAATAGATCGGGAGTTCCGCCGCCGCAAGCCTCTGTAGCCACCAAAAACCAATCGGGACCCTGTTCCGGCACCCTGCCGGAGGGGGGATCCCTCACCGGTGGCCATCTTCATCATCCCGGCGCTCTCCATGACGAGGAGGGAGTAGTTCACCCTCGGGGCTGAGGGTATGTACCAGTAGTTATGTGTTTGATCTCTCTCTCTCTCTCGTGTTCTTGAGGTGATACGATCTTGATGTATCGCGAGCTTTGCTATTATACTTGGATCTTATGATGTTTCTCCCCCTCTACTCTCTTGTAATGGATTGAGTTTTCCCTTTGAAGTTATCTTATTGGATTGCGTCTTTAATGATTTGAGAACACTTGATGTATGTCTTCCGTGGGATAACCGTGGTGCAATGGGTTATTCTATTGATTCACTTGATGTATGTTTTGGTGATCAACTTGCGGGTTCCGCCCATGAACCTATGCATAGGGGTTGGCACACGTTTTCGTCTTGACTCTCCGGTAGAAACTTTGGGGCGCTCTTTGAGGTTCTATGTGTTGGTTGAATAGATGAATCTGAGATTGTGTGATGCATATCGTATAATAATACCCACGGATACTTGAGGTGACATTGGAGTATCTAGGTGACATTAGGGTTTTGGTTGATGTGTGTCTTAAGGTGTTATTTTACTACGAACTTTAGGGCTGTTTGTGACACTTATAGGAATAGCCCAATGGATTGATCGGAAAGAATAACTTTGAGGTGGTTTCATAACCTACAATAATCTCTTCGTTTGTTCTCCGCTATTAGTGACTTTGGAGTGACTCTTTGTTGCATGTTGATGGATTGTTATATGATCTAGTTATGTTATTATTGTTGAGAGAACTTACACTAGTGAAAGTATGAACCCTAGGCCTTGTTTCCTAGCATTGCAATACCGTTTACGCTCACTTTTATCATCAGTTACCTTGCTGTTTTTATAATCTCAGATTACAAAAACCTATATCTACCATCCATATTGCACTTGTATCACCATCTCTTCGCCGAACTAGTGCACCTATACAATTTACCATTGTATTGGGTGTGTTGGGGACACAAGAGACTCTTTGTTATTTGGTTGCAGGGTTGTTTGAGAGAGACCATCTTCATCCTACGCCTCCCACGGATTGATAAACCTTAGGTCATCCACTTGAGGGAAATTTGCTACTGTCCTACAAACCTCTGCACTTGGAGGCCCAACAACGTCTACAAGAAGAAGGTTGCGTAGTAGACATCAGTAACTATCGTCCTCCGAGTCATCTTCTATGGCCTGTTCATCAGGGTTATCTTGCCTGTTGTCATGTTCTTCCTGTTCGGATGCAGCTCCGACAGGGTCTTCATTGTTTTCGGCGTCGCCCGGAGTACTATTTTCTCCGGTGCCAGTGTTGCCATCTTTTGAGTGACGAGGCTTAGAACGGCGTTTGGGGCGCTGGCGCTTGGACTGCGTCTCGGAGGGTTTATTCGCATCTGGCTCTTCTTTATCGTCGCCGGATCCTTTAGGTGTATCAACCATGTACACGTCGTACGAAGAGGTGGCCGTCCAACGTCCAGTAAATGGCGGGTCTTGGCCTTGCTCCTTGTCGGCATCGTCGTCCATACCGTCGATGTCTTCGGAGCCATAGTCAAGCACGTCGGTTAAGTCATCGACAGTGGCTATGAAGTGGGTGGCGGGTGGGAAGCAAAATTCGCCATCATCCACCACAAGTTCGAACCAAACATAGTTCGTCGGCGAGTCGCCTGCCAGGGATAGGTTTTTTAGTGAGTTTAGTACGTCGCCCATGGGCGAGTGTTGGAAGACGTCTGCGGCGCTGAACTTGAAGATCGATAACCGATTGAGTTCGGTATCCGCGGACTCGCCGGGTTCGGAACTTGTCGCCGGAGACGAGTCCGGGGTTCCGTCGATGCGGATATCATATGAAATAGAATCTGTGTGCGGCTCCAACGCCGCGGAATCGGTGGCCGCCGTGATGGGGTTGAGCTTCCCATCTTCGGATGACTCGATCCGCTCCAGATCTAAGTCCAGAGTTGTTACAGGAGCTATCTCCTGGATGTGGCCTGCTGGCAGGTTTAAGCCATGCTCATCGGGGCGAAGGAGAACGATCGCCGCGGTCTCGAATCCGTAGAAGATCAAGTCTCCCCGGATGTCCGCAACATAGTTCAAGCTCCCAAATCTGACCTGACGGCCAGGGCCGTAGCTGTCAATCTGCTCCAGATGGCCAAGTGACTTGGCCCGCAGTACGAAGCCGCCGAATACGAAGATCTGTCCGGGGAGGAAGGTTCCTCCTTGGACAGCGTCATTGTCGACGACTGAAGGGGCCATCGAACCTTTCGTCGACGGCACAGTGGAACTCTCAATGAAAGCACCAATGTCGGTGTCAAAACCAGCGGATCTCGGGTAGGGGGTCCTGAACTGTGCGTCTAGGATCGATTTTAACAGGAGACGGGGGCACGATGTTTACCCAGGTTCGGGCCCTCTCTATGGAGGTAATACCCTACTTCCTGCTTGATTGATCTTGATGAATATGAGTGTTACAAGAGTTGATCTACCACGAGATCGTAATGGCTAAACCCTATAAGTCTAGCCTATATGACTATGGTAATGTGCATCTGTCTATTCGGACTACGCTCTCCGGTTTATATAGACACCGGAGAGATCTAGGGTTACATGGAGTCGGTTACATCAGAGGGAATCTACATAGTCGGTTGCCAAGCTTGCCTTCCACGCCAATCCGGACACGAGTATAGTCTTCGGCCTTCATGTCTTCGCAGCCCATCAGTCTGGCCCATGGATAACAGGCCGGACGCCCGAGGACCCCTTAGTCCAGGACTCCCTCAGCGGCGGCGCTCATGGCGCCGTGCCCTTCTTGAAGGCGCCGCTTTGGGAACCTTGGGGTTGGGTGGCGCTTGTGGGCTGTGGGCGACGGCGGTGGTGCGGACCTATCCTAGCATGGATCTACGTCTGTTGCTTGGAGATGGACCCGCGTAGGTGGAGTCGTCGTTTGGCGTCGTGATGGCGTCCATGGCGGAGGACCTTCCAAGGCCCGCGTAGGTGGAGGTCGTCGTTTGGCGTCGTAGTGGCGTCGATGGCGGAGGACCTGCCAAGGTTGACACCTCAATCTGCTCTGAAGATGGACCAGTGGAAGATGGCGGCAACGACACATGTGAGTGCGTCGGATCGGTTTGTGCCCCGAACCCGGTAGATGGCTCGGCCGGAGCCTCCGGCTTTAGATGTTATTCTTAGGTGAGAGGTCTGGGTATGTGGCCCGGCTTGCATCCCTTCATCATATGGATAGGAGTAGCGGCAGATGTTGTCAAGATGACGGATTCAGGCATATTGTTGTTCTACTTTGTAAGGTCCTCGAGAATAATCAATAAAATAGCCGCATGCATCTCCTAGATGCAGAGGCCGGGTTCATCCTCCTTTTCTAAAAAAGAAAATTAAACCCATATACAAGCAATCTCCTTGCCGAGAAATATGTCACAACTCACAACACAAGATGGGGTTTGCCGGTTTAGTAGTGCATGCCGCTTTGGCCGGTCCTATTTATGAGGAAATATAGGCGCAACATAAGGCAGAAACCAGCAGCCGTCGCGTAGAAACAGGCAGCGTAGGACATGTGGCACGGCAAATTAGATGAATATCTTAGTACTTTCTCTGTTTCTAAATACAAGTCTTTGTAAAAATTTTATTATGATCACATATGGATGAATCTAGATAAAATATAGATTCACTTATTTTGCTTCGTATGCGATCCATAGTGGAATCTCTTCAAAAACTTATATTTAATTCGTATGCGATCCATAGTGGAATCTCTTCAAAGACTTATATTTAGGAACGGAGGGAGTACATGATTGTACCAACTCCATGTCGACCGTGTCGGCTCACCTCGCCTCGAGACACAGAAGGCGCTGTTTTCCTTGGCCAAGATGGTGCCCCCCCCCCCCCCCCCCCCCGTTCATTTCCGGGATCCACCCGTCCTCGCGCTTGTTGTAGCGCGACACCTCCACCTCCATCCCCCAGTACAGATATACAGTCTGGGGCCATCGAGGGGAGTGCTGACCATCAGAAGCTCGTCCCGGGTCAGCGACTCGACGAGCACAATTTTTGTGTTTAAAAATATGTTCTCTTTTCAAAAATTGTTCAAAATTTTCTAAAAATTGTTCGTGTTTTCAAATTTTGTTCAGGAGTTTAAAAAATGTTCGCGTTTGCACAATTTTCATTTGGAATTTCGAAAAATGTTCCTGTTTTCAGAAAAAAAATAATTCATGATTTCTAAAAGTGTTTAAATTTTGTAAAACCATTCGCAAATTTGAAAATGTTTGCGTTTACAAAACACTCAGTTTTTATAAAGAAACTGCTTTTAAAATTCCCAAATTAATTCGGATCTGCGCTGCCTATTGGTTCTTATAGGTTGACGCTGTCGTCTAAACAGAAAATCTCGTTAGCTCAGCTGGTTGCGGCTCGTCGTTGCCAGCATGAGATCGCTGGATCGATTCCCAGCGAAGTCGAACTTTTTTGGAGCTATAGAGGTTCGCTGGCGGTCATGGGCCGGCCCAGTCAGAGGCCGCCTGTGCGAAACTACGTCTCTTCGCCGCAAATAGCGGCACATAGGAGGTCCCGGTGCGCCGTGCGTGAACTTTCGTCTACACCGCAGGCGGCCGAGCGCGACGGACCAAAAAAACCTGGACCAGGCATATCTGTGCCTGGCTCCAGTCGTTGCTCCACTCATTTCGCTGGTTTCAGTGGATAGGCCCTAGGAAAAAATAGATAGCGACTGGGGTTGAAAGATTGCCGGACAGGCTGAAAAGTTTGGGCGAGATGTCGTGCCCGACTAATAAGAGGTGAAAAAGACCTTAAAGAAACAGAAAAATCTCGAAAGTGGTTTTCTGAGCTTGAGCTTATGTGAGCTCGAGTGACAAGTAAATCAAAAACAAATTGTATGTTTTTTACCAAACACTGACAAATGTTTAATTGCTTGCAAAGTTTCTTCACGAAATGACATTCGTGAAGACGTGGTAAAAAATCGATGCCCCAAAATGCCTTTGTAAATACTCCCTCTGTACCGAAATATATGACGTTTTAACGATCATAGTGTAAATCTAGCTACGTTACGAAACTTTCCGAGTTTCCGAAAATGCCCTCCCACCTGCCCACTCCCATCCACTTGCTGCCCACTCTCACCCACACCCTCTCATTCCCCTCCCTCGTCGCCTCTCCGCATCGCCGCCGGCCACCGCAGCCCATTGCGTTCTCACTCCGGCAGCCCACCGTGTTCTTCCTCCTGCAGCCCAGCGCTTGCTTCCTCTCCTTCCTTTCCCACCGCTTGCTTCCTCTCCTTCCTTTCCCATCCCGAGGTCAAAAGAGTGATTTTTTATGCGCCGGTGAAGAGCTTCTGGGCGGCGGAGCTGGTGTGGGCGCCGACGCCGGATCCGCGTGCGCGTACGCTAGATCTGGGCGACGGAGCGGAGCAGCGGAGTGGCCCCCGGGAAGGATGCCTTGGCCGGCTGCGGGGGCCCTGGGTGGGGCTGCGCGTCTATGCGGCGACCTCATCGAGACCAAGAAGCCGGCGTCGGTGATGCTGCTGCACATCGATGACCTCCTCCCTCTCATGTGTGCCCGCCGTCGTGCACCGTGACAGGTAGGTCCATGGAACTTCCCTCCCCCCTGCTCGGGACGCCACCAAGGTCCGCCCCCTTCCTCCCTTCCCTTCCATTCCCTTGACTCGCGCACGCACAGTCGATGCAGGGAGAGGAGGACGACCCCAGCCATGGAGCAGCAACAACTGAAGTTTAAGGTCAAAGTGATGGTCATGGGTGAAATTAGGGACGATGCCCAGCAGCAACAACTCACCAACACCTGCTCCAACGCCATGGACCAACAGCAGCAACTGAAGGTCCCTTCTCCTCCATGCCTCGCTCTACCACTCTCTTGTTTCAATTTCGATTTCGTTCCCCTGATGCGGTGCTACTCAATTCTCGTGCTTGCTTGCTGCTCTGAGTTGTGGCCGTCGACATCAAATTTGCTGCCGAGTATTTAACCTTGCTGATATGTTAACTGTGTAAATTTCATATCCTAGGAGAGAGAGAAACCTCCTGTAAAGTACAGTAGTAGCTTGCCATTTCTTTCAGTCAACACAGAGTTTCAGACACAGGATGACTAACTGAATTGTAAAAAATGAGTTAGAGATTTAAGGGCCTCCTCTACAGTACAGTAGTACAGCTTGCCATTTTCTTTCAGTCAACACAGAGTAACAACCAATGATAGGATTTCATCTTGCACAGCTATAGCTGAAGACTTGGAGTACAAAGAAGAACACAGGACACTTATTATATTTGTGCTTCCATTTATTTGAAGAGGCACATGTTTGTTCACATATCAAATTTATTTGGAGTAACCGACTACTACAGGAAATGCTAGGAGTAGTTCCTATGTGTACAGCAACATGGATTCGAAAACTATCAATTTGATATGAAGAACTGCAGGAAATGCTAGCGTTTCTGATTCGAAAACTATAGCCCGTTCAGTAAATTTTGTGCACCCCAAATTTGTTGGTGCTTTACATGGAGTAGTGCTTGCTGCCAGTATTTAACTGAATTTAACATGTGTTAGAGCAACTAAGCTAGATGGTCAGAGAGATTTCTGCCATAAGTATCCCATAGTAATGTCCCATAGCCGGCGGTCCGTTCGGCAGTCTGAAATTGTACTTGCTGAAATTTCTTACTAGGATTGCTTGCTGAAATTTCTTGCTAGGAAATGCTAGGAGTAGATAGGAGTATTTCATATTGTACTTGTTCAAATTAGGGAGGACAACGGTACTATAGCACTGCAGAAGGAGTACTTTGTTTTAGAGATACTGAACTGAAACTTTTTCAGTTAATTAGGAGTAACAAGCAAGCTGATTTCCAGTACCAATTTCTTAGATTTAAATTAACTGGAGCCTCTCCCCTCCTACTCCTCTCCTCATA
Source organism: Triticum aestivum (assembly GCF_018294505.1). Taxonomy (NCBI): domain Eukaryota; kingdom Viridiplantae; phylum Streptophyta; class Magnoliopsida; order Poales; family Poaceae; genus Triticum; species Triticum aestivum. The sequence continues at coordinate 584,096,281 of NC_057802.1, read as the reverse complement.
AGAAGTTATACAGAGGCTTTACAAAACAAGGAGTTATTCAAATGATCATACAAATCAGAAAATTCGAAAACTTATCACAACAAGGAGTTATACAAATGATCATACAAATCAGAAAATTAAAAAACAAGGGAGTTATCTCCACACAAATAACCACAAGGATGCAACAAATATACTCCAGAAGCCTCATCTCAGGTCTCTTGACAACAAACATCTCAGATCTCATGACAACAAGCATCTTTGGTCTCATGACAACAAGCATCTCCGGTCTCTTGACAACAAACATCTCAGGCCTCATGACAACAAGCATCTCCAGACTAATGACAACAAGCATCTCCGGTCTCTTGACAACAAGCATCTCCGGTCTCTTGACAACAAACATCTCAGGTCTCATGACAACAAGCATCTCCGGTCTCTTGACAACAAACATCTCAGGTCTCATGACAACAAGCATCTCCGGTCTCATGAAAACAAGCATCTCCGGTCTCTTGACAACAAACATCTCAGGTCTCATGACAACAAGCATCTCCAGACTAATGACAACAAGCATCTCCGGTCTCTTGACAACAAGCATCTCCGGTCTCTTGACAACAAACATCTCAGGTCTCATGACAACAAGCATCTCCGGTCTCATGACAACAAGCATCTCCGGTCTCTTGACAACAAACATCTTAGGTCTCATGACAACAAGCATCTCCGGTCTCATGACAACAAGCATCTCATGCCTCTTCTTCCATTACTGAACCCTTTCCATTAGCTCTAGATTGTGTAGGGCGTTTGTGTAAACCTCTCGAGGGCATGATAGTCTTGGAGGTAGCTGCCCAAGACCCTCAAGCCTTTCTTTGTTCACATGTGGTGTTTTATACTCATTGCCCCCTGCATGGTTCAGGATCTCAATCATGCATGTCTGCAGAGTTAGGAAAATTCTGTTGAGCTTGTAAACCTCATAGCCTTCAAATTCCTCCAAAACACCCTTAATAAGGACTTGTAGTGTTTTAGGACTCAGACAATCTGTTAGGGATTGCAGCGAGTTGAAAAAACCGAGGTCAAGCACATTCAGATCAGGACTGTTGGCGGGCTGTTGTATTATTCTGATGTCAAGTCCAGTTTTTGCGACAGCGGCTAGAAATTCTGGGTCATCTGGCAAGATATGGGGCTTAGCATTATCCTGCTGAATGTAGATGGCCTGTCCAGCATTACTTTCGAGCCAAACGGCCTGTATCGCTGGCAAGACTTTCTCTATCAGGAACTCCCTCATCACTTTTCTATCGACCTTTATTGACTTTGTCTCTATTGTACCTCTAGGCCTGTTATCACTTCTCCTCTGAGCAGGAACTTCTTTCACGAATGGCCAGATACCGGTTTTCCCAGAGAAGGTCACGTTTCCTTCACTGTCCCACCTTGGCCTAGCAACAGCCGTCAAGAACATCACCTTGGCAATACAGTTGCCGTGTATATGCCTCGTAGGCTCTTCCTCCCCATCCAACAGATAGTAGGTCTTATTTTTCTTCGTCATATTGAACCATTTCTTATCAATGTGCACAACATTATGCATTGTCTTGAATTTAGGCCTTGAAGTTTCTATCGTTGTCTCATCAAGCATTGACAAACAAAAATTCATCCTATCCTTCTTATTTTTTCTTTCAGAGCTGGCTTCACACAGTTTGTATGCCTCTTTATCAAATTTAGCTTGAACTTTCCGTGCAGTGTGGTAGGGCTACATCCCAGTTGCCAAGCGAGTGATCTGATAGTGGACCTCTTGTGCAGTGGTATTGTAGGGATTTTCTCTAGATTAATGTCCTTTGGCTTTCTTCCACATCTTCTCTTTTTCTGATTGGAAACATCTACCTCTAAACCCTCTGCGATTTGCTCCATTGCCTTCTGCCAAACTCTTTGTATACTCCTCACTCCTACCTTAAAAAATTGTGCAAAGTCTTTCTTATCATTTCTTTTGAATTTGCCACCTCTACTCATGCACACTGCATGCAATGCCACATAAGCAGCATATTTTTGCTCGTCAGTGAGGGTTTTCCTTTTTTAATTGCTTGTTCAACAACTGCAGCAAGAAACACATCAATGAAAAAATATTAGTCCTATTGAAATGATCAAATGGTATGAAATGATATCATATGATCAAATGATCAAATGAATTACAACAAGAAATATAGTACAACTAAGAAAATACTCCTTGATTGAAATGGTCAAATGGAGTATTAACTTAACTGAAAATATTCAGTTAACTTAAACTGAAAATATTCAGTTAACTTAAAACTGAAAATATTCAGTTAACTAAAACTGAAAATATTCAGTTAACTAAAACTGAAAATATTCTGCTGTGTAGGATGTGGGTGAGGAAAGCGGACATGCTCGATGGACCGACAAGGTGGTGAAGGATGAGCTTGTTCACTGTGTATGATCCATCCATGCCCCTTCTGTTTTGCTGTTTGTCAACACACATTGTACTGTATGTTTACATGCTGTCAATGCTCAGTGAGGTCTGTTTCAACGCTTAGCCACTAGTGTCATGTTTCTGTCTACTGTCTTTCATGTTAATGCGTTTCACACTGAATGTTTTTGACTGTTTAATTTGGTACAGGCTCATGTTACCAAAATGGAGTATGGTACAAACTAAAATGATCATTGCTTTACTCTACTCCTAATCCATTTTATTCTATATTTTGATCATTTCACATTGAGTATTTGAGTTGACAGTGACATCATCTTTATAGGGAAGATGAGGAAGCTCACCGACTGCATCTTCGTCGGCATCAGTGCCCTCGTGCATGTCGATGTCATCTTCACCAGGATCAATGCTCTTGTGCATGTCGATATCATCGATATCATCTTCATCGGGACCGACTCCTCCAGGTATGTCCTCTTCTTCGGGGGGAGTACAGTTCAGATCAAATTCCATGTTGATTACTGTCTTTCTCTCTTGCAGGTTGTTGTGTCGTGCTGGAGATGCTGCCTGCTTCGAGCTGTTGCTGTTGCTGCCTACTTCAAGCCCTCCAGGTACTCTGCACTGCCTATTCCATATTCATCTGAGCACGATTTCAGTCTTGTATGCCTGCTAGAGTTCTTGTACTCAGAAACTTTGTCTTGATTGATACTCTGCCATCAATTTTTTACTGTCTACAGTACATGTACTCTGAAACTGTCTTAATTGTTATAGTACTCTGCCAACAAACTTTGTCTGGAGTATTTTGAGCTTTTCCTTTTCAAACTTTTACTCCAGGAGGCGATCTGGACCAAGTGGGGAGGCTATCTGCAGCAGTACCTGGAGCTGCATGGGAGGGCGCGGCGATCTGGACCTGGGGCTGCCAATCTGAAGCGGTACCCCCTCCGGCGAGCAGTACCTCGATCTGAAGCAGTACTCTCTGGAGCTGGCGAGGCCTTGGGAGGGGGACAACGATCTGCAGCAGCACCCCCTCCGACGAGGCGAGTTGGTGAGGCCCCCTCCAGCGGCAGGGGGCTGGATTGGCGCAGGCGACAGGGGGGTGGCCCTGGGAGAGGGGCGACCCTGGCGACAGGAAGCAAGCAGCAGCGGCGACTGGGATGGAGAGGATCTGCTCGGCGAGGAAGACGACGGCAATAGCGATTCAAATTAGGGGCACTTCTGTACTTTCCTCCCTTTTCACCTGGTCGGGACGTTTTTTAAAACGTCATATATTTCGGAACGGAGGGAGTAATAGTTTTGGAGCATCGATTTATTTTGCCACTGTTTTCACGAATGTCATCCGATGTTGAAACTTTGCAAGAAATCAAAATATTTGTCAATGCTAAAAAAATCAGATTTTTTTTGTTTTTTATTTAAAAGAATCAATTTTTTACTGTTCACCCCAAGCTCACATGAGATGAGCTGAGTATGAGCATTTTATGTACTTCGATCGAGAAATGAGCTAATCTTGAGCCAACCCTACATCACTCGATTTTAGCTCGATAGTTTTGATTTTTATTTAAAAAATGTTTGCTCGTGATGAAGTTGTGGCAAGGCAGCGGCTAGCGTGCAATGGTTGACAGAAGGTGGGGAATATACCAGGCCCATGCTACGGGCTTACCAGGACCATCGGATCTCAGGTTCAACAACTGAGCTCACTCTGGAGCATGGGGGTGAGCACCACATTTTTTACTTTACGACCAGGGAGCGGCACAAACAACAAACAAATAAGATCAAGTCTTTGAAGTGAACTGATGAGTCGGTTGCCACCTTCCAAATCCATCACGCTGGACCCACCTCCCATAACTGATGAGTACGGCTACAAATAAGTCGAGTTCGATCAAGTTGGACTAGGGCTCAACTCAATTTATACTAAAATTCAAGCGAGCTAAAGCTGAGTGAAGTTCAAGATTGAGCTGTAGAAAATGACTCATACTCAATTTGTAACGATGTCGAGTCGGTATCGAGCTAGTGTGATGCGGAGCATCCCTCGACCACCCATACAGACACTCCATCACCACCGCAAACACCGAGAGGACCAATGACAAGAGCACGTGCACGCGCCATCGAGAACGAGGTCACTTCTTTCCTCTTTGATTTTCGTTCGGTTTCACTTGAGAATGAGATTCTACCTCAAAGAGACACGCTATGCATTCTTAGGTACTTCGGAGATCATTGCAAGGAAGCAAGGATGGAGACCCAAGCCCCCGAGGAGAAGAAGGAAGAAGAAAGGAACGAGAAGCACGGAGGAGAGGAGTCCCTGGACACCCCGGGTACTTGGACGAAAGGACCCCGGGTGCCTGACGCAGCCAAGGGGAGGGCCAAGTCCCCTGAGCACCCTGGGTGCCCGGCCTCCCCAACTCCGGGTGCCCGGCCACCTCCACCTGGGCGCTGCCCCTGCCTACCCCGGGTGCCCGGGCCCCTGCTCAGCCGCCAGCCATCCCCCGGGTACCCGGGACTTGGACCCTCGGGTCCTCAGCCTCTGCCCCGCCAGCCGCTGGATGCCACCCCGGGTGCCCGGGCTTGGGACCCCCGGGTGCCCGACCACTCTCCAGTCGCCCCCTGACCAGGCCGGGTGCCCGGTCCCTCCTGAGCGTGTGGCTCTGACGGTCCGGGTGCCCGGGCCACTTTACCCTGGGTGCCCGGACCCCTCCGCATGCCTGCGTGCATCTTGGGGTCTTTGACCCTTGTACCCCTCTCTCTGTAGGCTTTATATACTCTTTCCCTAGCTCATTTGGAAGGATAGCAAAGTATTTGATAGACACTAGACAGCTTTGCTCCTTGTATCCCCTCCTCTCGGAGATCAAGCCCCCACCTTGGGAAGAATCCTTTGGATTGTCAAGGCCTCCTCTTGGAGAAGATCAACATCAAGACCTCATCTCCTAGGAGTGGGAAGAACTTTACCTAGTGCTATTTTCCTTGAATTCTTCATGTATTCTTGTGGATCTCTTGTATGCTACTCTAGTGGATGTGTTATTTGGGTTTGTGAAAGTGATTTCCCCCTTGTGTTCTTGCTCTTTCCCCCTTCAAGTGTGAAAAGATCCCCTCTAGGGTTTCACCCTACAACATCTTGGTATCATGAGTAAGGTTGATTCACATCTTGGAGTCCCATCCCCCCATTTGCTAACTTGATTTTGTTGTTTTTCGTCCTAATTCGAACATCCCCACAAAATAGCCCCAAAATTGTTTCTTGCAATTTGTTGGATCTTGTGAGATTTGGTTGTTTTGGTCCATGGATTTGTTGTTTGGCAAGTGGATCTAGCCCCTACCCATCAATCCCCACCCTTCCCACCACAAAATCCACCGAATTTAGCTTTTCCCCAAAATTTTCCACCCAAATCGGCCACCCCGGGTGCCCGCACTCCTGGGCCAATTCCCGCTGACCACCCCGGGCACCCGCACCTCCCACCCCCGGGTTCCCACACCACACCCCCCCCCCCGAATCAGCCCAACTCCACCTCCATTTTGGCCATAACTTCCTACTCCCAAGTCCGTTTTTCGTGTTCTTTAGCTCGTTTGGAAGCTCTTGACATCCCCCATCCACATATATCATTACCACCACCATTTGCCTCCATCAAAAAATTCATCATAAAAGCACCCACCTTCCGCATTTGATCGATTTTGAGTTGCGGTTTCCGTTTCCTAAGGTGTTTCGGCTACTTAGGAACGTGTGACATCGACATCACCGCCATTCATCATCGCCTCGGAGTCGTCATCGCCAACAATCTTCACCGTTGACACCGCTAACCGTAAGAAAGGACGGTAACCTCGACGACACTTACTTCATACCCTTGCTTTTGCATTGATAACCCGAGCCATTTTGCGTCACTTACCCATCGAGACTAGCGAGTTGAGAATTGTCGGGCCACGCTATTGTGCACCGTAGTGATTTTGCTATCATCTTTGTGCCATAAGTCTCTCACGTGCATATCTTACATAATTGTCTCATATCATACTTGGCTCGAGCATCAAGCATAGTGAAAAAAAAGAATGAAAAGCTTTTAAGCAAAAGAGGAGAAACAAAGAGCTTGTAAGCAATAGCATTGAGCCATTTTGCATCGATATATCATCTTGGTCACCATACATAGCATAGTTGGGATTGAAGCCGGCACGTTTCTCTCATAGGTTGGTGCACAAGCGTATCTTGCCCATTTGAGCAATCGAGCTAGCGTCTCTCTAGCATCCGTACAACGAGAGCATTTCCGTGGTTACACATTTTGAGCTCACTCCTTGGTTGTGCGGATCCCATCTATCTTCCGTGTGTGTGTTCCTCATGATATTCTTGGGTTTGATCTATTTGCTTTACTTGCAATTTTGTGAACCTTCTCAACCTTATCGATATCTTGACTAACATTTGCTTGAAATTTTTTCCACCATCCTAACTGAGCTACTCCATAAGATTTACTTGTCTAGGTGTGAGAAACAAACCCGGTACCAATTCTCCTATTGTGGCATTACATTGAGCGATACTTGATACATCCACAATCCTCGAAAAAGGTAACTTCGGTATTGTTCTCTCATTTTCCTAGCTACTCACCCCACTTGGTTATGATGGATAGGCCAAGTTCTTCGGCGGACCCACTTTTCGAGAGCAAGGTGATGATCGCGACTACATCACCAAGAACCACTTCTTCCTTGTGCAACGAGCTCTTCATCAAGAAAGTGAAGCATTGGGTGAACGCATGGAGCAACTCGCCTCCGACCTTCGTCAATCGGAAAAAAGGAACCACGACTACATGGACGCCAAGTTCACCACACAAATAGAAGAATTTCGCAACATGATCGTGCGACACCCGTCTTCCTCAACCTCTTCATCAAGACGGAGCCACTCAAGCCACCGCTCAAGTCGGCAATTCTCGGACTACTCCTGTCGTGGAATTGTCACAGCAGATGTCCTAGCGGAAGGACTTAGTTGTGGAGCCATCACAACTAGGTTAGCTTAAAGGGGTTAATCAGGACAAAGGACACAAAGAGTTATACTGGTTCGCCCCCCTGCGGTGAAGGTAAAAGCCTAATCCAGTTGAGGTGGTATTACTAGGGTTTCGATTACAAGGGAGAGAATACGCTTGACCTAGTTCTCGATCTCTTGTTTTTTTTGCCCTTAAGACACCGTCGGGTCGTCCCTTTGTATACACAGGATGACGCCCGACGGCTCACGGAGTCCCGGCCGGCTCATACACAACGTGTCCGGCTCGGTGACTAACTACGCTTGCCTTACAATACAAGTCATACACACATGGCGGTTCATCCTCCTGGGCCTTAAGTCACCTCTGGGTCTTGGGCCGTCAACGGGCTCGTATGACCCGCCATCTTCATTGGTAAGCCGTCAGTGGTATAACTCGGCCCCTCCTGGGCGGTTCATACCCAATAGTCATATCCCCAACATTAGGCCCCAAGTTGATTTGAACTTGTTCACATCAATCTTCAATACCTGACTTATCAAAAATCTTGCATCGCCTTGTTTGATAAACCTTACTATAAACCGCCATGACGTCAGGTCACAAAATTTTCTTAAACCACCATGATGTCACTTCGCATTGACTTCGCACGTGGCCCAGAACATCTTAACTGATCTAAATAAATGTCCCGAGAATCGAGGCGTCCATATAGCCATATGATGATTTCGGCCTCCTCGATTCCCGCACATGCCTTGTAGCCACACACTTATAAATAGGGGCAGGGGGGCTTTATCATTTTCCCCCTCGTTTCCTCCTTCGTCTTCCTCCTTCGCACGACCGCACCAGTGCTCGAGCTCCGCCGCCACGACCTCCGACCGCCGCATCAACGCAGGCCGCTGCATCAACCTGATCAGTCCAGAAAACTCCGGCGAGCCACCGTTGCTCCTCATCACCCGTAAGCGCACCTCCCCCCTTTATCTCAGATCTGTTTTAGGGTTCAGACCGTCTGTCAGTGTTCTTGTCGTTCTTGCATTGTTTCCGTCAACTCTGATAGCTTTCAATCTAGATAGACCATAGGTCTTATGCGGAAGTGGTTTTAACATCATTTCTATCATTAAAAACAACATCTCTTCATAAAAGATCTCATCAGACTATCCAAGCTTTTCCACTGCCGCCACCTTAGGTTAGAATTTTACTGCTTTTCTGAACTGTGGTAGATCCAAAATTATTGCTTCAGTTTGCGAAGTCTGTTTATCCAATCACATAGTAAAATTTGAAGTACCATAACTGTCACGGCGGCTTATAGTCTAAACCGTGATCCGCCATCCGCAAAATATGTCTTGACTTTTAGGCTTTGCCCGGTTTAACAGCAGAACTCTTAATCTGGTAGGTACCATTAGTCCCCACTTAAGCCGCCAATACTTCAATGTTCATCCCCCGGCTTAATCTGTTAACTGTTCATAGCATTTTATCTTTGAATCAATAGTCCAATTTAATAGCATGACCTTAATCGTGTAATGTTTCCTTCATTTAGGACTTTGCTCTTCAAGATGGTGAAAACTGTCACTACTTGCAACTGGGTCGTTTCCTGGGTTACAGAGGAAGACTTGAACGTATACATTCATACTGGCGTCTTAGCCAAGAAAGAGGTCATCCATTGGAGGGTTCCGGGTAATGAAACTCGTCCTGAGCCCAAAAATGGTGAAGTAGTGGTTTTTATGGATCATATGGTCCGGAGCTTCAGTCCTCCCGGCTCAAGATTTTTCCGAGATGTACTGCACTTCTTTAAGCTTCATCCACAAGATATCGGACCAAACTCTGTCTCAAACATCTGCAATTTCCAAGTGTTCTGCGAGGTGTACCTTCAACATGAGCCTACTAGAGCTATTCAGAGAGTTCTACTACTTGAATCGGCTGAATGAATTCACGGATGGACCTAGCCTTGAACTAGGCGGCATATACATACTACACCGGAAAGAGGCCATCTTCCCAGCTGCTAATCTGCCCAGTCACCCCAAAGACTGGAACCAGACTTGGTTTTATTGCCAAGATACCTCACCAGAAGGAGAGAACCCCCTGCCGGGTTACCGCGCCAGCCGGCTTAGTAGCAGACATCATCTTCCGGACCGTATTAGCACAGTAGAACGGAAGAAATATGTGCCAGTTTTCGCAAAGATCCGGGCCTTTATGGCCAACGGCATAACCGGAATTGATCTAGTTCGATGCTGGGTCGCCTGGAGAGTCTTGCCTCTAAGGCGCTGGCCCGGTTTAATGTGTGAGTACACCGGCGAGCTAACAGATCCTCAGCGCCACTGTCAGATCGAAATAACTGAGGAAGACATCAATAACATGACCAAGACGCTGTTGAATGAGAGCTTGGAAGATTGCAGTCAATTTGGACTGGGTCCTTTCCGTACGCTGAATAAGCCGCCAGCTGTAAGTTTTGAACCGAGCTCATACTTGATTCATATTTTCATTTTTTGCTTCTTGCTTGTACTCATTCATTGTTTACAGGCCGACTCACCCTTCAGGACCAAGAAATTGCCAGAAAAACCAAAGAAAACCCGGACAAAGAACAAGGCCACCAAAAGGCCTGCTAAGAAGAAGTCCAACACTGCCGAATTATTCAATTTGGATGACAAAGATGATGATGATGATTCGGAGGTAGAACTTGATTCCCTTGGCTTGTTTTTTGTACATCTTATTGACAATGACTATTATCAGCATGAAGCGGACGCCAGCCATGTAGATGATGCAGAGGTAATTATTCTTTCCTCCGGCTCAGAACCTCTGCCAACACAGAAAACCCGACAAGCAAGCTGGAAAGTAAGATTTTCTCACCCTTTAGCTCACTTGGATCCCAACTTACTTTTGAAGAAGCAGCAACATGAAGCTCGCCGTACAACCCGGAATAGTGGCGGTGGAGTTTTATCCTCCGGCTTACCGAACACCCCAGCACCTCACAAACGTCGATCGGAGGTCTCAAAAATTTCTGACTTAGATTATCCCAAGGCGGGTCATGTTCGTCAACCTCTTAACCCGTCTGATTCAAATTATCAGGGAACATCTCACTCTTCCTATGGCGATTCAACGGGAAAATCATCGTAACAAGAAAATAAAGTTTCTATGATCTGATCGTGGAGGAGAATATTTGAGTTATGAGTTTGGTTTTCATTTGAAACAATGCGGAATAGTTTCGCAACTCACGCCACCCGGAACACCACAGCATAATGGTGTGTCCGAACGTCGTAATCGTACTTTACTAGATATGGTGCGATCTATGATGTCTCTTACTGATTTACCGCTATCGTTTTGGGGTTATGCTTTAGAGACGGCTGCATTCACGTTAAATAGGGCACCATCTAAATCCGTTGAGACGACACCTTTTGAACTGTGGTTTGGCAAGAAACCCAAGTTGTCGTTTCTTAAAGTTTGGGGCTGCGATGCTTATGTGAAAAAGCTTCAACCTGATAAGCTCGAACCCAAATCGGAGAAATGTGTCTTCATAGGATACCCAATGGAGACTGTTGGGTACACCTTCTATCACAAATCCGAAGGGAAGACATTCGTTGCTAAGAATGGATCCTTTCTAGAGAAGGAGTTTCTCTCGAAAGAAGTGAGTGGGAGGAAAGTAGAACTTGATGAGGTAACTGTACCTGCTCCCTTATTGGAAAGTAGTTCATCACAGAAATCTGTTCCTGTGACTCCTACACCAATTAGTGAGGAAGCTAATGATGATGATCACGTAACTTCAGATCAAATTACTACTGAATCTTGTAGGTCAACCAGAGTAAGATCCGCACCAGAGTGGTACGATAATCCTGTTCTGAAGGTCATGTTACTTGACCATGATGAACCTACGAACTATGAGGAAGCGATGATGAGCCCAGATTCCGCAAAATGGCTTGAGGTCATGAAATCTGAGATGGGATCCATGTATGAGAACAAAGTGTGGACTTTGGTTGACTTGCCCGCTGATCGGCCATCCATCGAGAATAAATGGATCTTCAAGAAGAAGACTGACGCTGACGGTAATGTTACTGTCTACAAAGCTCGGCTTGTTGCGAAAGGTTTTCGACAGGTTCAAGGAGTTGACTACGATGAGACCTTCTCACCCGTAGCGATGCTTAAGTCCATCCGAATCATGTTAGCAATTGCCATATTTTTGTTGCGGAACGTAGTAATTTCAAAAAAATTCCTACGCACACGCAAGATCATGGTGATGCATAGCAACGAGAGGGGAGAGTGTTGTCCACGTACCCTCATAGACCGAAAACGGAAGCGTTAACACAACACGGTTGATGTAGTCGTACGTCTTCACGATCCGACCGATCAAGTACCGAACGCACGACACCTCCGAGTTCAGCACACGTTCAGCTCGATGACGTCCCTCGAACTCCGATCCAGCCGAGTGTTGAGGGAGAGTTTTGTCAGCACGACGGCGTGGTGACGATGATGATGTTCTACCGACGCAGGGCTTCGCCTAAGCACCGCTACGATATTATCGAGGTGTAATATGGTGGAGGGGGGCACCGCACACGGCTAAGAGATAATTAGATCAATCGTTGTGTCTTTGGGGTGCCCCCTGCCCCCGTATATAAAGGAGCAAGGGGGGAGGCGGCCGGCCTAGGAGGAGGGCGCGCCAAGGGGGAGTCCTACTCCCATCGGGAGTATGACTCCTCCTTTCCTTGTTGGAGTAGGAGAGAAGGAAAGAGGGGGAGAGGGAGAAGGAAAAGGGGGCTGCACCCCTTGTCCAATTCGGACCAGAGGGGGGGTGCGCGCCTCCTTCCTTTTAGCCTCTCTCCTCTATTCCCGTATGGCCCAATAAGGCCCAATACTTCTCCCCGGCGAATTCCCGTAACTCTCCGGTACTCCGATAAGTACCCGAATCACTCGGAACTTTTCCAAAGTCCGAATATAGTCGTCCAATATATCGATCTTTACGTCTCGGCCATTTCGAGACTCCTCGTCATGTCCCTGATCTCATCCGGGACTCTGAACTCCTTCGGTACATCAAAACACGTAAACTCATAATATAACCGTCATCTAACTTTAAGCGTGCGGACCCTACGGGTTCGAGAACTATGTAGACATGACCGAGACACGTCTCCGGTCAATAACCAATAGCGGAACCTGGATGCTCATATTGGCTCCCACATATTCTACGAAGATCTTTATCGGTCAAACCGCATAACAACATACGTTGTTCCCTTTGTCATCGGTATGTTACTTGCCCGAGATTCGATCGTCGGTATCTCAATACCTAGTTCAATCTCGTTACCGGCAAGTCTCTTTACTCGTTCCGTAATACATCATCCCGCAACTAGCTCATTAGTTGCAATGCTTGCAAGGCTTATAGTGATGTGCATTACCGAGTGGGCCAGAGATACCTCTCCGACAATCGGAGTGACAAATCCTAATCACAAAATACGCCAACCCAACAAGTACCTTCGGAGACACCTGTAGAGCACCTTTATAATCACCCAGTTATGTTGTGATGTTTGGTAGCACACAAAGTGTTCCTCGGGTAAACGGGAGTTGCATAATCTCATAGTCATAGGAACATGTATAAGTCATGAAGAAAGCAATAGCAACATACTAAACGATCGAGTGCTAAGCTAACGGAATGGGTCAAGTCAATCACATCATTCTCCTAATGATGTGATCTCGTTAATCAAATGACAACTCATGTCTATGGCTAGGAAACATAACCATCTTTGATCAACGAGCTAGTCAAGTAGAGGCATACTAGTGACACTCTGTTTGTCTATGTATTCACACATGTATCAAGTTTCCGGTTAATACAATTCTAGCATGAATAATAAACATTTATCATGATATAAGGAAATAAATAATAACTTTATTATTGCCTCTAGGGCATATTTCCTTCAGTCTCCCACTTGCACTAGAGTCAATAATGTAGTTCACATCGCCATGTGATTTAACATCAATAGTTCACATCACCATGTGATTAACACCCATAGTTCACATCGTCATGTGACCAACACCCAAAGGGTTTACTAGAGTCAGTAATCTAATTCACATCGCTATGTGATTAACACCCAAAGAGTACTAAGGTGTGATCATGTTTTGCTTGTGAGATAATTTTAGTCAACGGGTCTGTCACATTCAGATTCGTAAGTATTTTGCAAATTTCTATGTCTACAATGCTCTGCACGGAGCTACTCTAGCTAATTGCTCCCACTTTCAATATGTATCTAGACCGAGACTTAGAGTCATCTAGATTAGTGTCAAAACTTGCATCGACGTAACCCTTTACGACAAACCTTTGTCCATAATCGAGAAACATATCCTTATTCCACTAAGGATAATTTTGACCGCTGTCCAGTGATCTACTCCTAGATCACTATTGTACTCCCTTGCCAAAATCAGTGTAGGGTATACAATAGATCTGGTACACAGCATGGCATACTTTATAGAACCTATGGCCGAGGCATAGGGAATGACTTTCATTCTTTTTCTATCTTCTGCCATGGTCGGGCTTTGAGTCTTACTCAATTTCACACCTTGTAACACAGGCAAGAAACTCTTTCTTTGACCGTTCCATTTTGAACCACTTCAAAATCTTGTTAAGGTATATACTCATTGAAAAAACTTATCAAGCGTCTTGATCTATCTCTATAGATCTTGATGCTCAATATGTAAGCAGCTTCACCGAGGTCTTTCTTTGAAAAACTCCTTTCAAACACTCCTTTATGCTTTGCAGAATAATTCTACATTATTTCCGATCAACAATATGTCATTCACATATACTTATCAGAAATGATGTAGTGCTCCCACTCACTTTCTTGTAAATACAGGCTTCACCGCAAGTCTGTATAAAACTATATCCTTTGATCAACTTATCAAAGCGTATATTCCAACTCCGAGATGCTTGCACCAGTCCATAGATGGATCGCTGGAGCTTGCATATTTTGTTAGCACCTTTAGGATTGACAAAACCTTCTGGTTGCATCATATACAACTCTTCTTTAATAAATCCATTAAGGAATGCAGTTTTGTTTATCCATTTGCCAGATTTCATAAAATGCGGCAATTGCTAACATGATTCGGACAGACTTAAGCATCGCTACGGGTGAGAAGGTCTCATCGTAGTCAATCCCTTGAACTTGTCAAAAACCTTTCGCAATAAGTCGAGCTTTATAGACAGTAACATTACCGTCAGCGTCAGTCTTCTTCTTGAATATCCATTTATTTTCAATGGCTTGCCGATCATCGGGCAAGTCAACCAAAGTCCATACTTTGTTCTCATACATGGATCCCATCTCGGATTTCATGGCCTCAAGCCATTTTGCGGAATCTGGGCTCACCATTGCTTCTTCATAGTTCATAGGTTCGTCATGGTCTAGTAACATAACCTCCAGAACAGGATTACCGTACCACTCTGGTGCGGATCTTACTCTGGTTGACCTACGAGGTTCAGTAATAACTTGATCTGAAGTTTCATGATCATCATCATTAACTTCCTCACTAATTGGTATAGGCGTCACAGAAACTGGTTTCTGCAATGAACTACTTTCCAATAAGGGAGCAGGTACAATTACCTCATCAAGTTCTACTTTCCTCCCACTCACTTCTTTCGAGAGAAACTCCTTCTCTAGAAAGGATCCATTCTTAGCAACGAATGTCTTGCCTTCGGATCTGTGATAGAAGGTGTACCCAACTGTCTCCTTTGGGTATCCTATGAAGACACATTTCTCCGATTTGGGTTTGAGCTTATCAGGATGAAACTTTTTCACATAAGCATCGCAACCCCAAACTTTAAGAAACGACAACTTTGGTTTCTTGCCAAACCACAGTTCATAAGATGTCGTCTCAACGGATTTAGATGGTACCCTATTTAACGTGAATGCAGCTGTCTCTAATGCATAACCCCAAAACGATGGTGGTAGATCGGTAAGAGACATCATATATCGCACCATATCTAATAAAGTACGGTTACGATGTTCGGACACACCATTACACTGTGGTGTTCCAGGTGGCGTGAGTAGTGAAACTATTTCACATTGTTTTAACTGAAGGCCAAACTCGTAACTCAAATACTCTTCTCCATGATCAGATCGTAGAAACTTTATTTTCTTGTTATGATGATTTTCCACTTCACTCTGAAATTATATGAACTTTTCAAATGTTTCAGACTTCTATTTCATTAAGTAGATATACCCATATCTGCTCAAATCATCTGTGAAGGTCAGAAAATAATGATACCTGCTACGAGCCTCAATATTCATCGGACCACATACATCTGTATGTATGATTTCCAACAAATCTGTTGCTCTCTCCATAGTTCCGGAGAACGGCGTTTTAGTCATCTTGCCCATGAGGCACGGTTCGCAAGCATCAAGTGATTCCAAAATCCCATCAGTATGGAGTTTCTTCATGCGCTTTACACCAATATGACCTAAACGGCAGTGCCACAAATAAGTTGCACTATCATTATTAACTTTGCATCTTTTGGCTTCATTATTATGAATATGTGTATCACTACGATCGAGATCCAACAAACCATTTTATTGGGTGTATGACCATAGAAGGTTTTATTCATGTAAACAAAACAACAATTATTCTCTAATTTAAATGAATAACCATATTGCAACAAACATTATCAAATCATATTTATGCTCAACACAAACACCAAATAACACTTATTTAGTTTCAACACTAATCCCAAAAGTATAGGGAGTGTGCGATGATGATCATATCAATCTTGGAACTACTTCCAACACACATCGTCACCTTGCCTTTTACTAGTCTCTGTTTATTCTGCAACTCCCGTTTCGAGTTACTACTCTTAGCAACTGAACCAGTATCAAATGCCGAGGGGTTGCTATAAACACTAGTAAAGTACACATCAATAACATGTATATCCAATATACCTTTGTTCACTTTGCCATCCTTCTTATCCACCAAATACTTGGGGTAGTTCCGCTTCCAGTGACCAGTCCCTTTGCAGTAGAAGCACTTAGTCTCAGGCTTAGGACCAGACTTAGGCTTCTTCACTTGAGTAGCAACTTGCTTGCCGTTCTTCTTGAAGTTCCCCTTCTTCCCTTTGCCCTTTTCTTGAAACTAGTGGTCTCGTCAACCATCAACAGTTGATGTTTTTCTTGATTTCTACCTTCGTCGATTTCAGCATCACGAAGAGCTCGGGAATTACTTTCGTCATCCCTTGCATACTATAGTTCATCACGAAGTTCTACTAACTTGGTGATGGTGACTAGAGAATTCTGTCAATCACTATTTTATCTGGAAGATTAACTCCCACTTGATTCAAGCGATTGTAGTACCCAGACAATCTGAGCACATGCTCACTGCTTGAGCTATTCTCCTCCATCTTTTAGCTATAGAACTTGTTGGAGACTTCATATCTCTCAACTCGGGTATTTGCTTGAAATATTAACTTCAATTCCTGGAACATCTCATATGGTCCATGACGTTCAAAACGTCTTTGAAGTCCCGATTCTAAGCCGTTAAGCATGGTGCACTAAACTATCAAGTAGTCATCATATTGAGCTAGCCAAACGTTCATAACGTCTGCATCTGCTCCTGCAATAGGTCTGTCACCTAGCGGTGCATCAAAGACATAATTCTTCTGTGTAGCATTGAGGATAATCCTCAGATCACGGATCCAATCCGCATCTTTGCTACTAACATCTTTCAACTTAGTTTTCTCTAGGAACATATCAAAAATAAAACAGGGGAGCTAAACGCGAGCTATTGATCTACAACATAGATATGCTAATACTACCAGGACTAAGTTCATGATAAATTTAAGTTCAATTAATCATATTACTTAAGAACTCACACTTAGATAGACATCCCTCTAATCCTCTAAGTGATCACGTGATCCATATCAACTAAACCATGTCCGATCATCACGTGAGATGGAGTAGTTTCAACGGTGAACATCACTATGTTGATCATATCTACTATATGATTCACGCTCGACCTTTCGGTCTCCGTGTTCCGAGGCCATATCTGTTATATGCTAGGCTCGTCAAGCTTAACCTGAGTATTCCGCGTGTGCAACTGTTTTGCACCTGTTGTATTTGAACGTAGAGCCTATCACACCCGATCATCACGTGGTGTCTCAGCACGAAGAACTTTCGCAACGGTGCATACTCAGGGAGAACACTTATACTTTGATAATTTAGTGAGGGATCATCTTATAATGCTACCGTCAATCAAAGCAAGATAAGATGCATAAAAAGATAAACATCACATGCAATCAATATAAGTGATATGATATGGCCATCATCATCTTGTGCTTGTGATCTCCATCTCCGAAGCACCGTCATGATCCCCATAGTCACCGGCGCGACACCTTGACCTCCATCGTAGCATCGTTGTCGTCTCGCCAACTATTGCTTCTACGACTATCGCTACCGCTTAGTGATAAAGTAAAACAATTACATGGCGATTGCATTTCATACAATAAAACGACAACCATATGGCTCCTGCCAGTTGCCGATAACTCGGTTACAGAACATGATCATCTCATACAATAAAATTTAGCATCATGTCTTGACCATATCACATCACAACATGCCCTGCAAAAGCAAGTTAGACGTCCTCTACTTTGTTATTGCAAGTTTTACGTGGCTGCTACGGGCTTAGCAAGAACCGTTCTTACCTACGCATCAAAACCACAACGATAGTTTGTCAAGTTGGTGCTGTTTTAACCTTCGCAAAGATCGGGGGTAGCCACACTCGGTTCAACTAAAGTTGGAGAAACTGACACCCGCCAGCCACCTATGTGCAAAGCACGTCGGTAGAACCAGTCTCGCATAAGCGTACGCGTAATGTCGGTCTGGGCCGCTTCATCCAACAATACCGCTGAACCAAAGTATGACATGTTGGTGAGCAGTATGACTTATATCGCCCACAACTCACTTGTGTTCTACTCGTGCATATGACATCTACGCATAAAATCAGGCTCGGATGCCACTGTTGGGGAACGTAGTAATTTCAAAAAAATTCCTACGCACACGCAAGACCATGGTGATGCATAGCAACGAGAGGGGAGAGTGTTGTCCACGTACCCTCGTAGACCGAAAGCGGAAGCGTTAACACAACGCGGTTGATGTAGTCGTACGTCTTCATGATCCGACCGATCAAGTACCGAACGCACGGCACCTCTGAGTTCAGCACACGTTCAGCTCGATGACGTCCCTCGAACTCCGATCCAGCCGAGTGTTGAGGGAGAGTTTCATCAGCACGACGGCGTGGTGACGATGATGATGTTCTACCGACGCAGGGCTTCGCCTAAGCACCGCTACGATATTATCGAGGTGTAATATGGTGGAGGGGGCACCGCACACGGCTAAGAGATCAATAGATCAATTGTTGTGTCTTTGGGGTGCCCCCCTGCCCCCGTATATAAAGGAGCAAGGGGGGGCGGTCGGCCTAGGAGGAGGACGCGCCAAGGGGGGAGTCCTACTCCCACCGGGAGTATGACTCCTCCTTTCCTTGTTGGAGTAGGAGAGAAGGAAAGAGGGGGAGAGGGAAAAGGAAAAGGGGGCTGCACCCCTTGTCCAATTCGGACCAGAGGGGGGGTGCGCGCCTCCTTCCTTTTGGCCTCTCTCCTCTATTCCCGTATGGCCCAATAAGGCCCAATACTTCTCCCCCGCGAATTCCCGTAACTCTCCGGTACTCCGATAAATACCGAATCACTCGGAACCTTTACGAAGTCCGAATATAGTCGTCCAATATATCGATCTTTACGTCTCGGCCATTTCGAGACTCCTCGTCATGTCCCTGATCTCATCCGGGACTCCGAACTCCTTCGTTACATCAAAACACATAAACTCATAATATAACCGTCATCTAACTTTAAGCGTGCGGACCCTACGGGTTCGAGAACTATGTAGACATGACCGAGACACGTCTCCGGTCAATAACCAATAGCGGAACCTGGATGCTCATATTGGCTCCCACATATTCTACGAAGATCTTTATTGGTCAAACCGCATAACAACATACGTTGTTCCCTTTGTCATCGGTATGTTATTTGCCCGAGATTCGATCGTCGGTATCTCAATACCTAGTTCTATCTCGTTACCGGCAAGTCTCTTTACTCGTTCCGTAATACATCATCCCGCAACTAGCTCATTAGTTGCAATGCTTGCAAGGCTTATAGTGATGTGCATTACCGAGTGGGCCCAGAGATACCTCTCCGACAATCGGAGTGACAAATATCTCGAAATACGCCAACCCAACAAGTACCTTCGGAGACACCTGTAGAGCACCTTTATAATCACCCAGTTACGTTGTGACGTTTGGTAGCACACAAAGTGTTCCTCCGGTAAACGGGAGTTGCATAATCTCATAGTCATAGGAACATGTATAAGTCATGAAGAAAGCAATAGCAACATACTAAACGATCGAGTGCTAAGCTAACAGAATGGGTCAAGTCAATCACATCATTCTCCTAATGATGCGATCCCGTTAATCAAATGACAACTCATGTCTATGGCTAGGAAACATAACCATCTTTGATCAACGAGCTAGTCAAGTAGAGGCATACTAGTGACACTCTGTTTGTCTATGTATTCACACATGTATCAAGTTTCCGGTTAATACAATTCTAGCATGAATAATAAACATTTATCATGATATAAGGAAATAAATAATAACTTTATTATTGCCTCTAGGGCATATTTCCTTCAATTTTATGATTATGAAATCTGGCAAATGGATGTAAAGACTGCATTCCTGAATGGATTTCTGGAAGAAGAGTTGTATATGATGCAACCTGAAGGATTTATCGATCCAAAGGATGCTAACAAAGTGTGCAAGCTCCAGCGATCCATTTATGGACTGGTGCAAGCATCTCGGAGTTGGAATAAACGTTTTGATAGTGTGATCAAAGCATATGGTTTTATACAGACTTTTGGAGAAGCCTGTATTTACAAGAAAGTGAGTGGGAGCTCTGTAGCATTTCTAATATTATATGTGGATGACATATTGTTGATTGGAAATGATATAGAATTTCTGGATAGCATAAAAGGATACTTGAATAAGAGTTTTTCAATGAAAGACCTCGGTGAAGCTGCTTATATATTGGGCATCAAGATCTATAGAGATAGATCAAGACGCTTAATTGGACTTTCACAAAGCAATACCTTGATAAAGTTTTGAAGAAGTTCAAAATGGATCAAGCAAAGAAAGGGTTCTTGCCTGTGTTACAAGGTGTGAAGTTGAGTCAGACTCAATGCCCGACCACTACAGAAGATAGAGAGAAAATGAAAGGTGTTCCCTATGCTTCAGCCATAGGCTCTATCATGTATGCAATGCTGCGTACCAGACCTGATCTGTGCCTTGCTATTAGTTTAGCAGGGAGGTACCAAAGTAATCTAGGAGTGGATCACTGGACAGCGGTCAAGAACATCCTGAAATACCTGAAAAGGACTAAGGATATGTTTCTCGTTTATGGAGGTGACAAAGAGCTCGTCGTAAATGGTTACGTCGATGCAAGCTTTGACACTGATCCGGATGACTCTAAGTCACAAACCGGATACGTATTTATATTGAACGGTGGAGCTGTCAGTTGGTGCAGTTCTAAGCAAAGCGTCGTGGCGGGATCTACGTGTGAAGCGGAGTACATAGCTGCTCCTGCTTCGGAAGCAGAAAATTAAGGAGTCTGGATGAAGGAGTTCATATCCGATCTAGGTGTCATACCTAGTGCATTGGGTCCAATGAAAATCTTTTGTGACAATACTGGTGCAATTGCCTTGACAAAGGAATCCAGATTTCACAAGAGAACCAAGCACATCAAGAGACACTTCAATTCCATCCGCAATCAAGTCAAGGAGGGAGACATAGAGATTTGCAAGATACATACGGAACTGAATGTTGTAGACCCGTTGACTAAGCCTCTCTCATGAGCAAAACATGATCAGCACCAAGACTCCATGGGTGTTAGAATCATTACTGTATAATCTAGATTATTGACTCTAGTGCAAGTGGGAGACTGAAGGAAATATGCCCTAGAGGCAATAATAAAGTTGTTATTTATATTTCCTTATATCATGATAAATGTTTATTATTCATGATAGAATTGTATTAACCGGAAACTTAGTACATGTGTGAATACATAGACAAACAGAGTGTCACTAGTATGCCTCTACTTAACTAGCTCGTTGAATCAAAGATGGTTAAGTTTCCTAGCCATAGACATGAGTTGTCATTTGGTTAACGGGATCACATCATTAGAGAATGATGTGATTGACTTGACCCATTCCGTTAGCTTAGCACTTGATTGTTTAGTATGTTGCTATTGCTTTCTTCATGACTTATACATGTTCCTATGACTACGAGATTATGCAACTCCCGAATACCGGAGGAACACTTTGTGTGCTACCAAATGTCACAACGTAACTGGGTGATTATAAAGGTGCTCTACAGGTGTCTCCGATGGTGTTTGTTGAGTTGGCATAGATCGAGATTAGGATTTGTCACTCCGATTGTCGGAGAGGTATCTCTGGGCCCTCTCGGTAAAGCACATCACTATAAGCCTTGCAAGCAATGTGACTAATGAGTTAGTTGCGGGATGATGCATTACCGAATGAGTAAAGAGACTTTCCGGTAACGAGATTGAACTAGGTATTGAGATACCGACGATCGAATCTCGGGCAAGTAACATACCGATGACAAAGGGGACACCGTATGTTGTTATGCGGTTTGACCGATAAAGATCTTCGTAGAATATGTAGGAACCAATATGAGCGTCCAGGTTCCGCTATTGGTTATTGACCAGAGATGAGTCTCGGTCATGTCTACATAGTTCTCGAACCCGTAGGGTCCGCACGCTTAACGTTCGGTGACGATCGGTATTATGAGTTTATGTGTTTTGATGTACCGAAGGTAGTTCGGAGTCCCGGATATGATCACGGACATGACGAGGAGTCTCAAAATGGTCGAGACATAAAGATCGATATATTGGATGACTATGTTTGGACATTGGAAAGGTTTCGAGAGAGTTCGGGCATATACCGGAGTACCGGGGGGGTTACTGGAACCCCCCGGAGAGTCAATGGGCCTTAATGGGCCATAGTGGAAAGGAGGAGGAGGCGGCCAAGGTGGGGGCGCCCCCCCCCAAGCCCAATCCGAATTGGGAAGGGGGCCGCCCCCCTTTCCTTCTCTCCTTCTTCCCCTTCCTTCCCTCTCCTACTTATTCAACTAGGGAAGGGGGAATCCTACTCCCACCGGGAGTAGGACTTCCCCCTTGGGCGCGCCTAGGAGGCCGGCCCTCTCCCCCTCCTCCACTCCTTTATATACGGGGAAGGGGGGCACCCCATAGACACACAAGTTGATCATTGATCTCTTAGCCGTGTGCGCTGCCCTCCTCCACCATAATCCACCTCGGTCATATCGTTGCAGTGCTTAGGCGAAGCCCTGCGCCGGTAGCTTCATCATCACCGTCATCACGCCGTCGTGCTGACGAAGCTCTCCCTCGACACTCTGCTGGATCGTGAGTTCGTGGGACGTCACCGAGCTGAACGTGTGCAGATCGCGGAGGTGCCGTACTTTCGGTACTAGGATCGGTCGATCGTGAAGACGTACGACTACATCAACCGCGTTGTCATAACGCTTCCGCTTACGGTCTATGAGGGTACGTAGACAACACTCTCCCCTCTCGTTGCTATGCATCACCATGATCTTGCGTGTGCGTAGGATTTTTTTTGAAATTACTATGTTCCCCAACATATATGTGATATGGGATTGTAACATATGGTATCGGATTTGCCAGACTACCTGAAGAATGAAGGAAATATGCCCTAGAGGCAATAATAAAGCTGTTATTTATATTTACTTATATCATGATAAATGTCTATTATTCATGCTAGAATTGTATTGACCGGAAACTTGATACATGTGTGGATACATAGACAAAACACAGTGTCCCTAGTAAGCCTCTACTAGACTAGCTCGTTAATCAAAGATGGTTAAGTTTCCTAACCATAGACATGTGTTGTCATTTGATGAATGGGATCATCTCATTAGGAGAATGATGTGATGGACAAGACCCATCCGTTAGCTTAGCATAATGATCGTTAAGTTTTATTGCTATTGCTTTCTTCATGACTTATAAGGAATGCCTTGTGTGCTATCAAACGTCACAACGTAATTGGGTGATTATAAAGATGCTCTACAGGTATCTCTGAAGGTGTTTTGTTGGGTTGGCATAGATTGAGATTAGGATTTGTCACTTCGAGTATCGGAGAGGTATCTTTGGGCCCTCTCGGTAATGCACATCATAATAAGCCTTGCAAGCAATGTGACTAATGAGTTAGTTGCGGGATCATGTATTACAGAACGAGTAAAGAGACTTGCCGGTAATGAGATTGAACTAGGTATAAAGATACCGACGATCCAATCTCGGGCAAGTAACATACCGATGACAAAGGGAATAACGTATGTTGTCATAACGGTTCGACCGATAAAGATCTTCGTAGAATATGTGAGAGCCAATATGAGCATCCAGGTTCCGCTATTGGTTATTTACCGGAGAGGAGTCTCGGTCATGTCTACATAGTTCTCGAACTCGTAGGGTCCGCACGCTTAACGTTCGATTACGATTTGTATTATATGAGTTATGTGATTTAGTGACAGAATGTTGTTCCGATCCCCGGATGAGATGACGGACATGACGAGGAGTCTCGAAATGGTCGAGAGGTAAAGATTGATATATAGGATGATAGTATTCGGACACCAGAAGTGTCT